>NC_056725.1:1819915899-1820158399 GCF_019279795.1 Protopterus annectens
GGCTTTCAACACCATGCCCCATTCTGGAATTATAGCTAAACTCACTAAACTAGGTATAAATCCCTACGCCACAAGATGGGCTGCCAACTGGCTCACTGACAGAACCCACACTGTAAAAGTTGCAGACTCCAAATCTGACTTCAAACCAGTGACAAGTGGAGTACCTCAGGGTTCAGTCCTGGGAACTCTCCTGTTTGGTATCTACTTCTCTGAAGTACAGGCTAACACAAAAGGCTTTGGCTAACAAAGTTTGCAGATGACTGCAAACTAGGAACCATAGTCGACTCCCCAAATGATGTGGACATCTTACAGAAGGACCTCACTGAGACAGATGCCTGGTGTCAGAGGCATGGCCTCAAGCTCAATGCCAAAAAGTGCATTGTCATCCCCTTTGGTAAAAACGCTGTACCCATGAACTACACCATAAACGGCAGTCTAATTAATGCCGAATGTGTGATAAGAGACCTTGGGACCCAGGTGGACAGTAGTCTCTCCTTTGATAATCACATTGCCACAGTAGTCAGGAAATCCTTCTATCTGGCACACCTCATCATAAAAGGGTTCTCATCCAGGAATAAAGAGGTCATTGTTCCCCTCTACTTGCCACTCATTAGACCAATTATAGAGTACAATGCCTCTTTTGGAATATACCTCACAAGACATCTGCAGCAGCTAGAAAGGCAACAGAAGTACCTCACAAAGAGGATTACTGGCCACAAACAGATGCTCTGCACTGACAGTCTCAAAAAACTCCAGCTTTACTCTGTAGCATATCGCCTACTCTGAGGAGATCTTTGCCTAACGTATAAAGCTATGTTAAACCCAGAGCTGTTGGACATGCTACACCTTAAGAAATCCCAATCCCTCTGAGCTACATGCTCTAGGGACCTAAACCTTGTCACCACAATAAACAGGACATGCTGGAGGGATAGATTCATGCCCCAGAGACTTCCTATACTCTGGAACAAGCCACCCATCTATGTCAAGCAAAGTTCCTCATTAGCACCCTTCAAGAAAAAACTTGATGAGTGGATGGGAAATAGGAAATACACCCCGAGGATCACTTCTGTGTCTCTGCTCAACAGTGGCACAGGAAAATAACTTTCTTGGGTGGCGTAAGCCAGGGAATCTTGTTGGCTAGGCTTACCTAGGTCATTGGGCCAATAGCCTAGTACCTACCTATGAACCTATGAATAATGCATCATGACACATTTTCTGAACAATATGAAGAATGAAACTCTGGCATTACTGACTAACTGTAAGAATCCATGATTTATGAGCACAGGCAAAAAATAAGAGACAGTATCAGAGATGTTCTGTAAACTCAGGGACAGTTGATAGGTATAGGGTTGTGTCTATTTGTGTGTGTGTGTGTGTGTGTGTGTGTGTGTGTGTGTGTGTGTGTGTGTGTGTGTGTGTGTGTGTGTGTGTGTTTGTGTGAATGTATGTGGGAGAGAAAGTGAGTGAGTAGATGCCTGTGCCAACAAGATGTCGTTGTCAGATGTGATTATCACAGCAAAGTGCTGATTAGCACTAAAAGTAACAATATGCAATTCAAAGACTTGCAAATTAGCCAGTAATGAGGTTCTTCCTCATTGTAGCTAATCTGTCTCTGAATCACATTTTTTTGTGATTGCAAAACCTGGCCATTTTTTGCTGCAGCAGTTTATAGTTGCACAGGAATTCTTCCTGACTCCCAGCCATTGTGTTAATCTATTCTTAAGGTAGTTAAGAAGAAAAAGTAAGGTGTAAGAAGTTAATAATGTGCAAATATTTCTTGTGAGACAATCAGTAGATTACTTGTGAAAGGAAAGCTTTGTATGGTGCAAAAGAAGAAAGTTTATATCTTTACTGTAAACAAAAATAAGCTTCAAAACATGCTTTATTACAATGTGAAATAAAAAAGTATGAGAACTATTAGTTAAAGAAAACGGATTGAAGAATATTAACAATGCTAAGAATATTAATATAAAAATAATAGTATATGAGTACTATGGACATAGAAAATAGAACAATGTGGGAATATTCATACAACTTTATTTTCTGTAATTTTGGAAAAATGGAAAGCAAGGACAAATGATATGTTATTTATTAACAAATGGATGCTATTAGAAATGTTAAAAAATAAAATATAAGAATGTGACTGTGGTGGGAAGAGTGGGGAGGAAACTGAACACTTTATGCTGAATACGCATATTCAATGTGCGTTGAATAAAGTGTTGTTGAAAAAGAAAAAGATAATTATGACAGGCAAACAATATATTCATGCATAAGTAAAGCATATATGAATGTGTAAAGCATGTAGGAAAAGAAATATGTAAATAAAAGACTCCTACTCTTTTCGGGAAGTGTATTGGGATCTTTTATATCCACCTGCACTAGCATGAACATAGGAAGAAGGGACCTCAGTTTAATACCCCCCTCAAAAGGAGGGCACACTCAGGAGTGCAATACTCCCTCCTGCTGCACTGCATTATCAGTATTGGGAAAGGAATCCAAATATCTGTAAAGGGACTAGAACTCATAGCCTTTTGATTGTCCAGCACTAAAAGCAAGCATGTTATATGTTACCTGTTGAGCCACTGAAACTGTTAACTTAAGCCGTCAGTAATCTTAGGCTGAGACTGAAAAAAGTCCATGTGGATCACTGAGCTACTTTGGTAAAAAAAAATCTAACCATAAGTATCTTATTGACAATCTGACTTGGGGTTAAAGGTGTTCTGTATATTTACATTGAAATACTAGAGTGTGTGGCTGCAGTTTAACAGTGATGGAATAGGGATCTTGTACATTCTTGCATGGTGTGTGTGTGTGTGTGTGTGTGTGTGTGTGTGTGTGTGTGTGTGTGTGTGTGTGTGTGTGTGTGTGTGTGTTCAACCATTCATGGGGAGGTTAGTCTGCTCAAAAATCAGCTATCATGCAGTCAAGTGATCACTTTTAAATGATCATGGGTTGGTGTAAGGGGCTACTTGTGACACTGAATACATAACTCTGTGTAGAATGTATTTTATTAGATTTTAGTCAAACAGCTGAAGTATATCCAGTCAAAAGATAGTAATTAGTTTAGGGTGAGGTTTATTCTGTGATTTTAAGCAACTAATGCACTGTCACTTTGTTCCACTTAAATGATCATGGGGTGGCTTTGGTATGAGTGTGTATAAAACAAGCAAAGTACATTATTATATTGGGCAGCGTTTCTTTCAGTGGAACATTGTTAAATAAGTGCAATGTCTCCAATTAAAAGGTGGCAAATGAATTTGAGTGGCATGGAGTCTTTAACAGGGAAATTATATGCTTGTGACCTTGTGACAGTGGGGAAAAATAACTTTCATTGTATCTTTCTAATGGGATTTTGGAAATTCATTCAGGCCATAATATGTTTCAAGGTAGGGTCTTTAAAGCAGAGGCCCTGTTACATCTCAGTTTCCAGGCCTCACTATTTTTGTTTTTTATCAGCAATCTACTTGTTGACATTTCATTGCTCAGTCTTACTTTGTAGGTTGACACTATTGTATTGCTGAGGTCAACTCCATCTGCTAAAGCACTGTAGGAATAACGTCAGAAAAACTTTACTTCTATGTGGCACTGGATGCTTGCTAATACAGTTGCTATTAACTCCAGCAAATCTACAGTCATGTTTTGGAGCCTGTCAATGGTTTCTAATACCCTAGAATCATAAATCAGGATCCTTAAGGGTTAGCGTTCAGTAGGATGAACACAAGAACTATGCAGGTGTCTTCACAAATCAGACTTTTACATTTTCAGCATGCAAACAACATATAATGGGAAGAAAAGGCTTAAAACAATTAAAACACTTACAAACAGACCAACTTATTAAGTAGGGATGTAGTTCTTGATATTAGACTTTCACCTACAGTAGTTTTAAATGGAGGGCATCCTAGAGATAATTTGTTGTCCTGTGTACCTCTGAGTACATACAGGCTGTTTGTAATTGTAGTTAAACTCTTAAAGCGTGGCAGTGACCATGTTTAAGAACCTTGCAAATCAAAGTACTTAGAAGAAAAGTAATCCTATGAGGTACTGAATGACAGTTAGAATTACTTAACAAATTGCAGTGGTGCATCTGGGGGTCTGTTAATAGAATGAATCTGCAGATTTATTCCCAGCAGTCTGTATTCTGTGGGTATTGTGAGTTGAATGTACAATGAGGAAAGGAAGGCCATATTCCAGTTGGAGTATTAAAATATTTTTAGCAATGGCCCTGTAAACAGTGAGTGAAAGGAGGTCACTCATTTTGTAACCTAGTTTTAATTGAGCAAGGACTTTATTATTTATAAACTTTGTATGTCTGAAAAAGGAAACAAAGTCCTGTCACTATACTTGATATCCACAGACTGCTAAGAGATGACTTGAGGCTGGCATACAAGGCATCCTCTGACCCATTACTGATGAATTTACTGCACATCAGCAAGTCAAATGGCATCAAAAATACTCGGTCTGGGTATCTAAACCTCTTCTGCAACATCAATGGAATGATTATGAGGGACAGGTATATTTCACAGTGGATACCACTGCTATGGAACAAACTCCCCATTCACACAAGACAAAGTTCATCCCTGTCCATTTTCAAGTGCAACTAAGATCTGTGAATGGGAAACATAAAGTTTACCTCAGGACTGCCCCCTGCCCTACAAATGGACAAGTACATTTCCTAAATGCTTTATCCCATGCATGGGTCCCCTCAATTTACCTATGGTATGATCACAGTTCTTCTCATAAGGGGTAATATATAATTATCATCTATGGGATGGGTAAGGCCAATCTATAACCAAATGGGATGGGTTATTTCAAGCACAAATAGGAAAATTGGGTAGGCTTAAAATGGCCTCCAAGGACAGCTAACCTAGTACTTACTATACCTATGAACCTATGAAAGGGCGAGGTCAAGTATCGGGCCTTGAAGAAAACTTCCTCATCACCTTGTAGAAGGTTATAAATGTAAGTTCTTTTTGTGATATGGGATAGCTGCTCTAGTTCACTATCAAAACAGTGCTATATGCCTTAAATACCATTTATTTTGTTTTGTTTTTTTTGATAATGATGTTTCTACTGTTATAAATGCTAGTTGTATTTATTTATATAGCATTGTTTCTTCTTCCTTATAGGTTCAGTCTGTAGCTAAAAGGGGTCCTCTGACCACTTCATCTACACAATCAACAAAGATTGACAATCTATCTATCAAACAAACAAATAAACAAGAGTTATCCCAAAATACATAGTTTTGACATGTGCAGACTGACTTCAGCCTCTTTACTATGCCTTTATATATAGCATGCTATAATATGTATTTGACACAGAGCAAACAAACCTCATCAGGTCTACAGCAAAGTATTCCAGACTGCAACAGCTTTATATAGTGCGGTTACATGGGGAGTATTCAAAATTAAAATCTGTTCCATGCGTTTTTTGAATGTGGTCTGTGTCAGTAAAGTTAATTTTTCTTGGTCAGCATAGTTCAGATTTTGACTTAAACAACATGCATATCATCATCAATGTCAGGTAATCAGCTGGTTTAACAGTATTTATATTTATCAGTTCTTTTCACTTTCTGTAGTTGCCTGAAGAAGCTGGGGGTGAAAAATGTGTTTGTGTTGTAATTTCTGGTAATAAATATTGTTGTTATATTGTTCATTCAACATGGTGTTTTAAGCTGTGTTTGTTGTTTATAAATATGAACTATGCTTGACTAAAAATAGTTGATGCCATCCTGTTTGTGGTGGACCTGTCTGTATTAGTCATTAATTTATCCAGCTTATGACAATTATTGACAGCATTTCTGTAGTAAGATATAACCAAGGAACTCAGGTATCTGCAGCTTATGTTTTTCTCTATGAATCATTTCTATTTTTATTGCCTTTTATTTTATTTCACTGTGTGTGTCAACATACATATATTTCCCCTTGTAATTGCACTCTTTTCTCTATTAAGTAAAGTTGATGTATTCACATTTAAGTTTTTGTGATTGACATTAATTATATAATATCTATACATGCACTGTTGTTTATCTGAGAAGAGAGTAGGAATTATTCACATTGTTGGTTAATAAGCTGTCTGGCAAATATCTCCCATTAGGCTTTTTAGACCTGTTACTGTCAAAAGAGATTAATTAGTGTATTTCATATTTGAATTAATTTAAGAGCAACAGGTAACTGGGACTACCTGCCTATTTCAGGGTGGTAGAAATACTATCATGCCAGGAGGAAAACAACCATGGGGCATTCTGTCATCCTTCACTGTGAAGTGTGTGTGTGTGTGTGTGTGTGTGTGTGTGTGTGTGTGTGTGTGTGTGTGTGTGTGTGTGTGTGTGTGTGAAAATATTGAAGTGAAAGGCAGTTACCATGGATAAAGAGGCAGTGGAAAACACTGGCTTACAGAGTAACCAGTGAGAGAGGGTCCAGGGATGTTTGGCCAAAATCTCGACACTGTAAGTGGCCTATGTGCAGTAGAGCTTGGGTGTGGATGTTGCAAGCCCATACTCAGGATAACAGTGCATATTGGGTCCAGGTTGTATTTTGCAAATCATTAGACTTGTGTGCAGTTTATTGCTATTAATTCTCTCCTGCCAGCATTGGGATTCAATCATTGTCAGTGACAGCCATTTTGTCATCAGAGTGGATAGCATCCTATCATCAGGAAGCAATATTTATGACAGTGGTATCATCTCCTCCATAATATGGGTTGACACCGGGGCTTTCTTCTCCTTCATATTCCATCACCCTATTTATAAACAACAGCCATGGGCCTCCATAGAATGAAAAATACAGAAATGCCAGCATCACCTCTATGATCACATTTACAGTCACACTGTAATTTGGCTTATAGGCATTTAAGTAGCGAGTGTCCTTTACACTTGAATGAGCAGTACTGAGTAATATGAGATTATCTTGGTAAATGTGTTAATCCAATGTGGATGATCTTCAGCCATGTACTGACCTTAAGAAATTAGAAAGAATAAATAAATGATAAAAGTATTACAAGATTTTTCTGGTAGAAAAATGTGCAAACATGATGAGATTAATCAAACAAGTAATTGGTGAAAATAACTGAGGTAAAATCATCATGTCAGCATGCTAAACAAAGTCACACAAGAATAACACACATAAGTCTGAGTTATAAAGCAAGAAAACAAAGAATACAGGTGCCAAAGGGTATGTTAAACAAAATGTCTGTGGTCCTGACTATCACATCTTAACTACATGGCTATAAAATGTGATGTGTATTGTCTGGTAATGGGAGAAATTAAAAGGGTGAAAAACTGTGCACAAAGAAATAAGGCACTACAGTGGTGTAGAAGTACATAGTTAGAAGAAGATGACCATCTTCATTCAAGGGACAAAGAATGTTATGGGTTATTGAGACCCTGGATTACAGAGATAGATATCATGTGACAGTATTCAGACCCGAAATGCTTAATTTTAGTTAGAAGATTAATTCTTTTGTCAGGAAGAAAGCATGTTTTGTCAAAGCAGACACCCAGGTGCTTCAGTGAAACCATATTTTCATGTAGAATAAGCAAGTGATACGTGAAATTAATATACATGGGTCCTTGTTCACGCTGATGGTCATGCAAAATAACAGTTTTAGTTTTATCAATGTTCACAGCTTTCTTAAGCAGAGCCACTAACGTAACTGAAATAGGCCATTACCATGGTCTTTCTCACGGTCAAGATTTGAGCATTAGATCATATGCAAGTCATTAGGGATCACCATTATGTTTCCATTTACATCACTCATTGAACACACTGCATTGGTGCAGGCACAGATATTAACCATTTATACTTTAATGTAGCCGTCACAGCCAACAGTAACCTAAACTCTGCTGTTGAAATAGTACCTCCTAACAGTCAGATCAGAAAAGCAGATCCGCTTGCAGTAAATCACAAGATGGGGAGCAGAACACTGAGAAGTTACCGTGTGAGCTATGAATACATTTCAGCACACAGTCTGGCTTCACTGAATATAACCTTGTCTCATTACACTCTCAGAACTAATGTACATTCTCCTCAAAATGGCATTCCTGAAGAAATATAAACTCCAACTTGGTAGTACAACTGGATACAGAGTAACTCAATCTAATGAAGATCAGGTAAGGGAGGCTTATGCATCTCTGTCCACACAAGATGGAAGTGGCTTAGTGACTTTTAATGTGACTGTTGTGTGCATGCTCAACCAGGTGGAGGAATCAATAAATCAAACTGCCCTTATTACTTGTACCTGATCAGACTCACATGTCATCATTGGTATACAATACTATATCTGCCTTAAGTTATCTAACAGAAATGCTTACATGCAGACAAGTTTTCAAGTACAGTGGCTATCCCGTTAAATGACATTTGATCAATGGCCTGAGTACTTGAAGTTACAAGTTCAAATCCTATCAGACATCTACTATGTGGCTTTGAGCAAGTCACTTAACCAGATGGTGCTTCCTTGTCATCTGTGAAAAGGAACCTTTGTACCCAGTGGGCTCACCTGGTTGACACATGTATAAAACAAAATAAATAAATGAATCACATTATGTAGATTACATGGTAAACGTTTTCCATTGCTTCAGTTCATCGATAAACCTAATGGACATACACAAATTCTCGAATTCTAAGTCCGCAGGTCATAGCTATTACTTTTTACCTTATGACTTCTGGCAGTAGTTACTGGTGATATCGATTAAAACAAAGGAGGTAAAACCTTTTGCCAGAGATTGTTATAATTGATAAATGAACATTTTTAAGATTTAGCTATGGTAAATACTTTGTGCTTTAACACTCTTTAAAAATATGCAGAACCTTTTGCACCTCATCTTTAGTGCTGTTTGAGCCAAATGAAACAGCACAATAAAAACATCTGCAGTAAACAAAATTAATTAAAGATGATTGTCACATAGCAGATGATGGGCCATGAGGGATGTATTTAAAACGGAAGTAGGCTAAAAGAGTACAAGAAGGTAATGACTCACTGCTAAGTATCATCGACTTGAAATGAAGGTAATTATCTGAATAAAATTAAACACTTACTGCACTGTCTCAGAGGCGGCACACCTGGGAAGGGTAGTTTTCCATAATTACTAGTAATAGCAGAATGCACGTTGGTTATTAAAATCAATATTGATTAAAGTTAGCAGTCTGTAAGACATAGAATTGTATTACATATCATGATGGAGGATGAATTATGGAGTGCAAACACTTCACTAGACATTAATAAAATATGCGTTTTACCTTTATATATAAATACATCACTCTCTTGAGATCTCATGTAATTCACATTCATCACAGTTAATTACACAATAAGTTATATAACAGTCAAGTCATAACATAATTATCATCACTATAAATATTTGAGGTATCTGAATATCAGCACTGGTCATATCATTAATTTAGCCTAATAAAATATGTCCAAGTATAACTTGCCCAAAAACTAGGAAATACTATTATACTGCTAACCAATTCAGATAGCAGACTTTTTTCATGCACACATTGTTAAAAACTGTTGTTCTGAATATTCATGCTTCCATCATTTATATCCTTCACCTTTTCATAATATTCCAAAAGTCATAATAATAGCCATGAAGTTTTATGAAAAGAAATTAGATTTGTCGACAGTCACTTACCATGTACCACCTGCATCTTAGGTTACATAGACAAAAAAATGAAAGTTATGTATGTACCATACTGATAGATCCATGTTGTTACATTTTCATCTGTTTCAACATTTGTATAGTTGGATTAGATTAGATCTGACCTTGGCACTTTCTGCCAGAGCTTTTGATCTGAGCCTCTGACTCCTCCCCTACCCACAATCCCCTCTTTTTGTCTGATTACCTCAGATCAAATTTGCTGACTAATGTAATCATAGGTTCATAGCTTCATAGCTGTGTACTAGACTAATGGCCCTGGAACCTTTACAAGCCTAGCCCATAGAACTTCCCTGGCATCATGCCGCCCTGTCCCTGTGGGACTCCACTCATGACTGGTTGGCAGTCTGACTTGGAGTCCGCTACTTTCACACTGTGTTTTATCTGTGAGCCAATTTGCTACCCAACTAGTGATATAGGGGTTGATGCTTAGTTTGGTGAGTTTATCAATAATTCCTGAGTGAGGAATGGTATCAAAGGCCTTGGCCAGATCGAGGTAGGATGTATGCACTGCCTTACCTTCATCCACAGCCCTAGTGACTGACTCCAAGAAGTCAACAGGGTTGAGCAAGCATGATCTTCCTTTCACAAAGCCAAATTGTATGGGGTCTAGAGTTTGGAGATTTCCTATATCTTTGTTAATCAGGTCCGTGATGATGCGCTCCATAGCTTTACATATCAGATTTATCAAACTAATAGGGCGATAATTCCCAGGGTCTGTAGTTACTCCCCCCTTTATGGAGAGGGATGACTGTAGCAGTGCACCATTCAGTAGGGACAAAGCCTGAGGTGAGGCTGTGACTGAACAGGGCACACAGATGTGGTGCCAGTTCACTTTGTAGTTCATGTAAAACACAGCCAGGGATATTATCGGGTCCCATGGAAGCTGTATTCTTGGCCTTGGACAATTCAGCTTTAACCTGCACTGCAGTAATGCTGGGTGCCTGGCATTCTTCTGGTATTGAGATTGGTCCTTTAGGGGGGAGGAGGGGGCTAAAGTTGGCACTGAATCTGTTGGCCAGTATGTTGGCAATATCTGTTGTTTCAGTATAGCAGGTACCATTGTGCATTAACTCAGAGCAAATCTGGGTATTGCCGTGGAGGTTCTTGATATAGCTATAGAAGGTTTTGTGATTGTTTTTAGTGTCTACTGCAATTCTGCCTTCATAGCAGGCTTTAGAGGATTTAATGAGGGATCTCAATGTTTTGTTGAGAGTATTAAGGGAGTTTTTCCAGTCTTGGAACTTCACCTTTTACTCCAACAGTTTCTTCCTTCTGTTGTAGAATTTATTAATGGCAGGGGACCAGCAGATTGGCTTCCTTTTTTTGAAGGAGAGCATCTTGGTTCTGTTGGGTATGGCTAGTTCCATGCATTTATGTACATGTTCGTAAAGTGCATTGGTGTATGATTAGGCAGTCATGCAGCCATTTTCCATTGGCATGGGTGCCGTGAAGTTAGCCACCTCTGTTTTTAGGAGTACAAAGTCAGCTTTGGAGAAGTTTATCAGGGTGTTTACCTTTGCGGGGGGTGTGGGTGAGATGTGGATTTCCATGGTGTTTAGTTTATGGTCGAATCTGACCAGGGAGGGATTGATTATTGGTGTAGAGTAAGGGTTGCTCATGTTAGTAATAACCAGGTCAAGGATGTTGCTTCCTCTAGTGGAGGTCAGAATGAGCTGGTTCAAGGCATTGGAACTGATGAATTCCAGGAAGCATTGGTCCAGTATATTGGTGCTTGAGCAGTTTTCCCAGTTGCTGGAGGGGTAGTTGAAGTCTCCTAGTAAGAGAGTGTTGGGTTGGACCTTGATAGATTCCAGGGTGCTTAGGAACATGGAATGAGAGTCTAGGGACATGGTTGGGGACCTATAGCAGGATATGACCTGAATCACTGTCTTACCCAGTGTTAGTTGTACCTGGAGTATCTCAGATGGGTTGTAGTGGGCTATTAGTCTGGAGGTGTGCATATCCTTTATGAATATGGAGACATCACCACCTTTTCAGCTTCAGTCCATGTTTCGGGGCCGAAAGGTGTGGAATGAGTTATAGCCTAGTAGCGCAGGGGTGCTTTTTGCCTCTTTAAAACAGGTCTCCAGTACAGCATAAATGTTGATGTTCTCCATTTTGAGGAGTGCTTTGAACAAGTGCATCTTGAGATTTGGACTTCTAGCGTTGAGCAGTATGACCCTCAGACTGCATTTATTTATAGCTGTTATGGTGGTAATTTGGTCTTTGGAACACCACCTACAAAAGGCACTATAGGGGTGGCAAGAGCCTTAGCCAGTACCTGAAAATCCAGGGCTGACAGATGCAGGCCATCTCTGGCAAAGCATTGAGGTCTGTCAATCATGTCATCCCAAGCAGACAGATACTGGATCCCCTTAGAATGACACCAGAAACTTAGCCAATTGTTGAAGTCAATCATTTTAAATTTTAAACTATCTAGATATTAAAAAGAACTATGATGAAGAGAAATAACATCTTATTAAGCATGCTACACTTGGAAAGGTGACCACAGGCAGGGTTTTACTTGAGGTCTCTCTGAGTACCAGAACATTGTATATGGCAATTTGGAAGGTGGAACGAGAAGGGGATGTTGAACCAGATGAAAATGACACAACAGAGATCTATTGTTACGGTAAGTACATCATTTTTATGTCCAGTATTGGCTATTTTTATCCTGTTCAACATTTTGTCCAGATTTCCAAACTGTCTAAAAGACTTGTGTGGTCTCAAGGAAGGAAATTTGTCAGAACGAGACAGACCCAAGGGATGAACGAGCTCTAGATTGCACATCCCACTTGCAATGAGGTATAAAGATGTGAACTGTTGACCAAGTTGCTGCTGCACAGATATCATGAATAAAAAGTATTTTCATGAATGCTTTAGAGCTAGTAATTGCTGTAGTAGAATGAGTCTTAGGTTTGAGTGCAAATCCAATCCTCAAGTTTTATAAACAAAGGAAATGCAGTCTGGTAGCCACTTAGAAAGTGCAGCTTTGGACAATTTGTGTCCTAATTTTGTTTTGGAAAAGGAGAGAAATAGTGAATCTGATTTTCTAATATATTTGGTATGGTGTGAGTAAAATATAAGTTGTATGTGAACATCTAATGTATGAAGATAAGTCCGCCTTTACCAGAAAACCTTGGAAATAATACTGGCAGTTCAACGTATTGATTTAGATTTGCTTCAGATAAAACTTTTGGAAGAAATGTAAGGCTTGTTCTCAAAGACACTGTCTTTGTGGAAAATGAGAAAGTGTAGTTTGCATGAAAGAGCTTGTAATTCTGAAACTCATCTAGCAGAAGAAGTAACAATCAGGGAAATAGTGTTCCAAGAAAGAAAATTCAAGTTAGCTGATTGTGCAGGCTCAAAAGGTTTCTGCATTAATGACTGAAGTAACAATGTGTCATTCTACGGAGGAACTGGTTCTGGAATGGTAGCCCTCAGTGAAAGAGTTCCTTTGAAGAAAGCTTTTGATATCCTAAGAGAAGCAATGGGAGAGCCATTATGGCCTGTGTGAGAATTGGAAATGACAGCCATTTGATCTTTGATAGGAGAAAAACTGGAACTCTGGCAGAAAATTCTGAAAGAAATTCCACTATCAGTGGAAGATAGGCAGGCAAAGTATCTAATCTTTTTGATGATGTTGAAGTAGGTAATCTTTTCCATTTCCTTTTACAAGTCATTTTGGTTGATTCCTTTTGAGACGAAGAAATTATGTGGACTACCAAATAAAGCTAGCCGGACATCTTTGTCTAGTTTTAAAACTGGAGAAATCATGTAATCATTTTAGGATTTGCAGATCCATTAGAGGTATCCTGGATGGGTGATTCACGACATCCAGAATGGAAACTGGCAGCCAGGAAGGGTGCAGCAAATAAGGTCAAATTAAGGGGAACCAAATTTAGACCAATGAGGATCTCCTTGGTCTTGCACCTCATGGTATTCTATACAAAATTTCTCAAGAGAGGTATTGGCTGGAATGCATAAAGGAGACTGGAGGCCAAGTGTGGACTAGAACATCTCTCAGTGACTGTCCCTGTACAGTGATGAGGGCAAAGTAACTGCTGCACTTGTTCAGGTAGGAGGCAAAGAAGTCACAGAAAGGTTGGCCGTAGGGGCTAAAAATCTATTTTTCCACTGTCTGTTTGAGAGGCCACTCATGAGGTAATAGGATACATCTGCTTACCTTATCTGCTAGTACATTCAACATCATGGGAATGTGAGTTGCAGCGTTGGTACCAAAAAATGATTGGAAGACATCTCCCAGACGTGCAAGGCCTCCTGGCAAGGAGGATATGAATTTGTTTCCCCCCTTGTTTGATGATGTACCAAATCACTGAAATATTGTCTGTCTGGGTGGAAATCACACCCTTGGGTAGGTAGTTCTGGAAAGCTTGCATTGCTCGGAGGACTACTCTCATATCCAATATGTTAATGTAAAGTTTGGCCTCCATGGCTGACCAAGTCCCTTGAGCCATCTTCCCCTCAAAATGCCCCCCACCCTAGAAGGGAAGCATCCATGGTTACTGTGGCCTTGGAGATTTATGAACTGAAGGGTCTCCCCTCTCTCACTGATAGAGAAGTTATCCACCAACTTATATGGTTTCTGCATATTTGAGTGAGATGATTCTGTTGTGGAGGAGATGGACTTTGTGATCATTGGACTGACAACACCCATTATATCACTTTCATGTGGCATCTTGCTAGTGGTATTAATGTGATGGTAGAGGCCACCATACCTAACAAATGAAGTATCAATCAAATCCTGCTTATGGATAGAGATTTTCAACTACCTGAGAAGCCACCAACCTCAATGACAGTACTATTGCCACTGGAAGTTTGGCAGTTTGTTGAATTGTGTTAATCTGGCACCATATGAATTCTCTCTGTTGAGTAGGGGACATTTTGCTCTTCACATGATTGATAATTACTCTAATTGATCTATGAGATGGAGTAGGAATGTTTGGTGCTGTAGCAGTAGATCCCTAGAGGTAGAAGATAGTGGGCAATCATCTAGATATGTGAAGACTTGTTTCCCCTGCAGTTGTAGGTGAACTACCACCACTGTCATAATCTTGGTACACCTGGGGGACTGAAGTTGGTCTGAATGGTAGTACTTTTAATTGGTAATGATTGACTCCCAGCCAGAAACTGAAAATCTCCTAAATCTTTATATGGTGGTAGGCATCTTAGAGATCTATAGAGCACATTCAATCATCCTTCTTCAAGAGCGGTAATATGGACTGTCCTGTGACCATCTGGAATTTCATCTGTTTGACAAATTGATTGAGAAGGCTGGGGTTCAATATTGGCCTGAGGTCCTCTGTCTTCTTTGGAACTAAAAAGAAATTGGAATAGTCTCTGCATTTTGACTGGTCTAGGAAGACCTGTTGGATGAGTCTTTTTTGAGTAACTTTAAAACTTCTATTGCTGCAGATTTCAACTGATCTGGTGAAGTATCGGGAATCTTTCATCTTTTCTTTGGTGGATACAAAAAGGGTAAAGTATAGCCTCTGGTGATTACTTCTGATTCATGGGTATTAAATATAACAATTATCCAGGCTTGTGGGTGTAAGGTTAAGCACCCCCAAAATGCCTCCAGATTGCAGCAGCCAGGTAACCCTTCAGGAGCGCTGGTAAGGTTTCTCAGTGAAGGGACCATGGAAACCCTGATTCTGTGGTCTGCCTCTGGAGTGATGTCCATTTGAGTTGCTTCCCCTTCTGCCTCGGGGGGGGGGGTCTATCCCCAGGAGTGTCATGGTGAAAACTCTGTAATTTGCTGAACCACATTTTCTTACCTCCCCTTGATCCCTTTGATTCCTAGAAAAGGATATTTGTGGAGTGGAGAAACAGATTCCTGTGGCAGACAGGGTCCTGCCATCTTGTTCACTCATGCTAACCAGCTCTCTTTTATCTTGAGTCCAAATAATGATGACTCATTGAAAGAGGCTTTGATGAAGGACACCTTGAAGCATTTCTGCAATGTCACAAAGCTGGATCCAGGTATGGGGATGCATGATAATTCCTGGACCAGCTGTTCTTGCTGTGCCATCAGCTGCAACTGATAGCAGTCACATGGCAACATTAGATGTAGATTGTTGGGTAGACAGTTGGGCATTCACTGTCATTTGGATGTCCAATGGTAAGTTATACAAAAGAGACTTGGATATCATCTTGATCAAGTTCCTTTGAAAACGAGTCAAATGAGCAAGGTAATTTAGTGCCCTGAGTGCAAATGTTGTTGAAGTATAAATCCATTTTCCAAGCCTGTACAAAGCCCTGAACTCTCTGTTAGGGGAATGGACTGAAGAGCTCTCTTCAGATAGTTCTTTCTTCAAGGCTACTGCTACCACTATTGCATGTACTGGAGGACCATTAGACCAGTATTGTCTGTCTTTTGGAACTACTACGATTCTGTTTTTTTTTTTTTTGTTTGTTTTTTGAGGGATTGGTTCTGTAATATGAGAGTCTTTCCATGCCTTCTGTGTCATAAGATTTATCAAAGCATCAGAAGAGGATCCACCCAGGTTTCACAAGAGCCAGACCCAAAAGCTTCAATAAGCACAGGCTCATTCAGAAAAAGAGTTTCACTAGACCATCCCCCATTCTGTTTCACAAATTCTAGGATGTTCCCAAATATGATGTCCTCTAGGGGAGATCTGGAGGAATCATTCACCCTCGTCTAATACAGTGTCCTAAGTGACAGACTCAGAAGAAGAGTCTATGTGATTCGATCTGCATGTCTGTTTTTTTAGAAAATGTCCCTGGGATTATATATCTATAGGGTTCTGGTACAGACAGACTGTAATCAAACTGAGAGCTCGAGTGTTGAGCTGTCTTAAAGGCTATGGGTTCGAACTGTCCCTGTAAACCCAAATGAGAGGTATTAGGAATAGGTTCCATTGGGTGTCAGAATGGATCAAAACTCAGTGCATGCACCTGCCTTTTGGTCCAGTATGGCCATCTCCACAGTCTTGAATGCTGACCCCGCCATTGGAGACAAGGAAGTACTTTCTCTGTCAACTGACTCAGGAAGCTTCCAATAGATACTGGCTCTGAGGAGGATGTCAGACCTGAGCTGTCAAGTGCCAAGACACAGGGGGGAGAAACAGCTCAATGAACCTCATGGTTGACTCCACAGTAGGTTGTCCAACGCCAACACTTCTGATGTGGGACTCATCCCATTTTGATAACCTTGGCCAGAGAGTAAGAGACATAATGAAAGTTGAGGACCCTTGAACTATCAAATATGCTTGAAGTGTGCTGGAAGGGTTAGGACCTGTGGGACCCAGATCCAACTAGTGGACCAGTACCAAACCAAAGTGAAATCGGGTTGATGGACTTGTTCTTGGGGGATGGCCACAGTAGGGCTCCCAGTTGGATCTGTGTCCTCAAAAAATTTCTCAACATTCAGTCAACTTCCATTTCAGTGAGACATCTGGTCGATCTTCCAGGGCTCGATGATGAACACATTAATGCAGCTCTTGAAGGGTAGTTTATGTCACAGGATAAATGAATGTAGCTGAGGGCTCACCAGTTCTGGAGAAAAGGTAGCTCCAAGGGAGGGAGTTTAGAACTGACTGGCAAGTGGATCCGATTGCCTCGAAGTTTTCGGTATTGGACACTTCAAAAAGAATGGATCCTTAGACCATCGTTTTGCTTTTTCTGCTCTCTTCTCTTCCTATCTGTTATCTTCAGTCTTTTTCAACACAGACCTCTCTCTTGATTTTTCTTTAAGCTTGTCCTTACCTTTTTCTTTCCTCTTTTCAATGCTTGAAACAGCAGATGAAGGTCTTGTTTCAGAAGACATAGGGGAACACCATATCTGTTGGGGAAGCAAACCCTTGATTATTAATTTTTCCCTCCTACCATGAATGGCTGTGATCCAAAAGCAGCACAAATTTCACACTTTGCCTGAAGATGAAAGGCACCCAAACAGTAAACACACAAAGAATACAAATCTTGAAGAGGGATTTTGTGTCCAAAGGCTGAAAACTTTTTAAAGCCTAATTGTCTGTTTGACATCACAAAACAAATCGATACACACTACTAGAAAAAGGAGGCACCTACGTTAAGGTTCACCCACCCATGAGCAGTGCAATATCAGTGTTTCTTGGCCAAGAAAGCTGTTCTGGACAGTGGTTGTTCTGTACAACATTGCCCCAGAACTGAACCACAGTCTGTGTAGATATGTTATGCATGTCATTAACCAATGTATGTGCTGCAGGAGGATGCACAGCATGGCATTCGCAGAACAACTGTTTCAGTGGGGGGAAATTACAAAATGAGTTTACATTTCTTTCTCAAAACTAAAAATTGAGAATAATAACTTAATGCAGTGTTGTTTGTGTGTTACTTTTTGCTGGAATTCAGCAGTAAGCTATGCTAGTCCTCCAACTTGCAACATGTGTATACATCACATGCACCACAGTAGAAGCCTTAACAAAGCTGTGAGACTTCACCTATGTGATGTGGTTACATCATATGACATGTTGCAAATAATTTCTATGAGATAAAAGGGCTGTTGGAGGTTTCTCTCACTGTAATAGTACACATTATAATGGTTGTGGATGTCAATCATTATTAACAGTATTAGAACACACAATTCTTACAGTCAGTCAGTATGGGTTTTGAACACCTGATTATGTGACAACAGAAAGTTATATGACATTGTGAAGGATGAATGGGCCACAGGGCAAGTGTTACTAAAAGTGTGAGATATTTGGATTTTTGAAGGTGTGACATCATGTTATTGCTACAAGGGATGTGTGTGCCTGTATTTTATTTAAATGATTGTTGCTATATGCCTATTTCTCACACAACATAGCCTGCTGCTAAGTATACCCAAACATACATGATGTTTAATGCAGTCATCACTGTGACAGGATAATGGCAGTAATGCACAATGTGACGATAATCATGGATTCATACACATGCCTTACTAAGGCAACAACATTCAGAACATTGTCATATGTCCTGATGCCACATGAAAAGCCTTGGCATTTGTCATGGGAAAGCCAAATAGCCTCTTATAGCGTCATCATTATCCAGTAAAGCATTTATGTGTTAAAACTGAGCATAAATTCTTATAATAGAAAACTCCAGCTGTACATGTACACAGCAGATATGTGGGTGACAACATTGATACCTATATATATTTATATATATGTGTATATATATATATATATATATATATATATATATATATATATATATATATATATATATATATATATATATATATATATATTTATATATATGTGTATATATATATATATATATATATTTTTTTTTTTTTCAGTCATACTGACACAAGTGAGACTAAGGAGTAATGGCTGGATTTGAACAGACTACCTCAGATCAGATGGTACAGAACAAAATTGTGACTGTGCACATTTGAATAGATGGCATGACCATTCTTTAATACTGTGATGTTCTTCTAAAAACGTGGAAGGTGGTTGAGATGCACAATAGAAATACACAACTACACATATTAGAAGCATTTTGTCCACAACAGGGCAGACAAACACATATTCACAGCAGTCAGTCATTGTTAGACTCGGGCTTCCTCCCTTTTTAGTTGCAAAGTCTAGACAGCAAAGTATCAACAGCCAGTTCTGCAAGATAGTGCATACTACAACTGTGATGTAGTTCATTTTTGATAGCATGATGTGACCATTGTATTTCCAAAACTGGGTATTGCCTCTTGGTAACACACGTTTATAGGGTAGCCCTCTGCCAGTAAGAGTATATCTCCTAAGTAGAACTTTACATAAGGGGGTATTGTCATGGACACAATTGTACACAACTGTGCACACAGTCACATTAGTTAGCAAATGTCAGCTTTGAACCTGCTACCTCTCCAGTTGCACAATCTATAGTACACAGATTTAGCTGCACTCACCCCAGGAGAAATTTGACTTATAAGGGTAGAGAGTGCACTTTTCACATGGTGACCCCTTCAGTGTAATGCAGAGAAGCTGTTTGAGGTAAAAGTGGGATAAGTGGACTCTCACCCATGTTAAAATCTTCCCCGAGTGGAGGCTGATTCAACACTTCTGTTCTTGAAGCTATATGTACCTAATGTTGGAACCACACACACACACAAGTTCACCATTATGGGGTATAGATCTCTTATCTATCCAGCTATACAATCTGGAGGACACAGTATTAGCTGCAAGAGCCACAGGAGAAGTCTCACTCTGAAGTGGAGAGAGTGCATCTTTGACGGGATGACCACATCAATGTGATGCAGAGAAGATGTCTGTGGTAGAAGTGGGATAAAGTGCAGAGGGAGCTATGTCCAAAGTTAAACTCTTCTCCTGAGAGGAAGTGGACACATCTGTGGCTGAGGCTTTACTTGCCTATTACTAGAAACACATGTACACACTGCTGTAAAATTTGAGCATCCTACCTATATCTAAAGAACACAGTATTAGCTGCAAGAGCCACAGAGAAAATCTGACTTTTATTGTAAGAGACTGAACTTATGAAAGAATGACATCATCAGTGTGCTGCATAAAACTTGTTTTGGTAAAAGTGTGATATAGGGGGGAGGGAATCCTCTCCCAGGTTACATTTTTCTCCTGACTGGAAGCTGATACTGCACATCTGTTCAGAAAGCTATAAATACCTGGTATGGAAGTCAGCCACACAAGTTCATCATCGTGAAAGTTGAACCTGCTACCACTCCAGTTATACACTCTAGAGAACAGAGGATTAGCTCCAAGTACCACTGGAAAAGTCTGAGTTATATATGAAGCGAGAAAACTTTTGAAAGGATGACTTCATCAATGTGTAGCACAGAATATGTCTAGGGTAAAAATGGGATATGGGGGTGAGTGAATCCTCTCCCAGGTTACATTTTTCCCTGACTACAAGTTAATACAGCATGTCTGTTCAACAAGCTATATGTACTTGACACCAAAGCCACACACACACAGACACACACACACACACACACACACACACACACACACACACACACACACACACACACACACTCACCCCTGTGAGATTTGAACCTCCTACCTATCTAGTGACATAACCTAGAGGACACAGTATTAGCCACAAGTACCACAAGAAAAGTCTGACTGCAAAGGGGGAAGAGTGCACTTTGGACAGGATGACTTCATTACTGTGCTTCAGGGAGGATGCTTGTGTTAAAAGGGGATAAGGTGCAGATGAAGCTGTTTCCAAAGTTAAATTCTTCTGTATGGAAGTGGACACAGCACATCTGTCATTGAGGTGTTACTTACCTAGTACTAATAGCACATGCCTATACACAAGTTCACAACTGTGAGAATTGAAACTTCTATCTATCTATCTATCTATCTATCTATCTATCTATCTATCTATCTATCTATCTATCTATCTATCTATCGTAGGATCATAAGATTATAGGAGGTTACTAGGCTATTAACCCTAAGGCCTCTACAAGCCTAGGCATGTTATACCCTTGTTCCCTTATGGACCAAGATATATAGTATATGTTTGCATGCAAATCTAAGATCAGCACCGGCTGCCCTTGTCTAAGAGGGACACAGGTGAAACCTCTCATGTAAATTTATGGTTTCCCATTCAATTGTCTAGGTTATGCTTAAATGGGGTCATTGAGGAGCTTTGTTTTACTTGAATTGTGAGTTTGTTCCAGAGGAGTGGCAACCTCTGGGAGCCATATCTGTCTCTTCAGCATGTCTTGTTAATATTGCAGGCTAGGTTAAGATCCCTATAGTGATTGACTCTTATACCATTGGAGTTGTGGATGTCAAGCAGCTTTCTCAATGTGGGGTCTGAGACTGCTCTGTGGGCTAGGCACAATTCTCCTCTAAGCAGTCTGTAGGCCCTGAATTTTCTTGGTGAGAAACATCTCAGCTCTCTCTAGTTGCTGCAGATGTCTGGTGAGGTGCATAGAGAAGTTAGCATTGTACCAGTTAGCATTGTACTCTATTACTGGTCTGATGAGAGCTGAGTACAAGAGAGTTATAACCTTCTTAGCTTTGGATGCTATTCCCTTGCTTATGAGGTGTGTGATATAGAAAGCCTTCCTTATTACTGTGGACAACTGATGATCAAAATTAAGGCTGCTATCAACTTGCTTTCCTAAATCTCTCACCATTAGATTTGAATTTAGGGGGTATTAATAATGTTGTAATTAGCAGGGGTTTCTCCTTTGCTGAAAGGGATGATAATGCATTTTTTTAATTTAGTTTAAGTCCATGGCTTTGACACAAATCATTTGTCTGTATAAGCCCATTTTGTAGTATGTTGACATCTTTGAGGGATTTGATGATGGCACACAGTTTGCAGTCATCAGCAAATTTGGTAAGCCGTAGGCCATCTATTTTCACCTGGACTTCTTAAAAATAGATTCCAAACAGTAGGGGGCTAGCCCAGATCCCTATGGAATACCACTGGTAACAGGTCTGCTAGTTTAGATGGCATCCACAATTTTGACTCTATGTGTTCTCTTTGTGACCAGTTGGCAACCCATCTAGTGATGTAAGGGTTAATCCTCAACTGGGTGATTTTCTCAATGATGCCTGAGTGAGGGATTTTGTCAATAGCCTTCGCTAGGTTGGGATAGGCAGTGTGAACTGTTTTGCCTTCATCCAGGGCCTTGGTGACATTCTTGAAGAAGTCTGCCAGGTTTAGCAGGCAAAATCTGCATTTAATAAAGCCAGGCTTGGTTGGGTCAAGATTTTGAAGGTTACTTATACCCTTGTTTATAAAGCCCATGATGATTCTCTCCATGGCCTTGCAGATAAGGCTGGTTAGGCTTATGGGTCATTAGTTCATGGGGACTGTTGAGGATCCCCTTTGTGAAGGGTATTACAGGTGTTTCCCACTCAGCTGGGACAAAGCCAGTGCTTAGACTGAGATTGAAGGCTGTGCTTAGTGGTTCCATTAACTACTGTTTTAGACCATTTAATAAGCAGCCTGGGATGTTGTCTGATCCCATAGATGCTGTGTTTATGGCCTTGGAGATTATGGCTGTGACATACTCTCTAGAGATACTAGGCAGAGGATTGGTGATAGGTATGTTATGGGGTATGATTAGTGGGGGCGGGGGGGGGGAGTTTTCACCAAACCTGTCTGCTAGCAGGTTGGTGATGTCCTCAGGTTAATATAAGTGTTACCATCCCCAGCTAGTTTGGCACAAAGCTGGCTCTTCCCTTTTAGATTTTGGATGAAGCTAAAGAATGCTTTGTGATTTTAATTAGCTAGCGATGTTAATTTAGTTTTGTAATTAGCATTAGAGGACTTTACAAGATTTCTAATCTGCTTGTTTATGCTTTGAAGGGAGTTATTCCTTTGCAGGGACCTGGATGTTCACCAGGGTGGCTTATTCTTTCATCAAGATCTTGATTTGATCCATTCTGGTATGGCTGAGTCTGTTGGCAGTGGTGGTGCTGCGGTAGCATTGTCGCCTCACAGTAAGATGTTGTCTGGTTCGATTCTCAGCTAGAGCATCTTCTGTGTGGAGACATGCGTGAAGGTTGTGCATCAGGGCTGGCAACTCTGCATGTAAAAATATTCTACCAATCATTAGCGGACCGGAGTTCCGCTGTGGCGACCCCTAACTGGGAAAAGCCAAAAGACACAGCAACAACAACTGGTATGGATGAGTCTATACATTTATATAGGTGTTTATACAGGACTTTTATGTACACCCCAGTGTAGGGGTCATTGTTCTCAGTGTTGTCAGAGGGCATGAAACTATCAATGCCATTGCTCAGTAGGCTATAGTTTGCTTTGGAAAAATTTCTTTGCCTTTTTGTTGCTGAGGGTGTGTCAGATACAATCTTTACTTCAAATGAGACTGATTTATGATCAGACTTTACCAGGGAGGGCCCCACACATGGGGTCATGCAGTAATCCCCCATTTTGGTGAGCACTATGTCAAGAATGTTACAGCCCCTAGTGGACTGCTCCAGAGAATTTGTGTTCTCAAAGTCCAGGAACCTTTGGGCGAGCATGTTTGTGCTCATATATGTTACCCAATCTATGGAAGGATAGTTAAGGTCACCCATGACCAGGGTATTTGGCTGTACTGAGAGCGACTGAAATAGATCCAGGTAGGCTGTGTGGTTTTCGTGGTTCATGGTGGGGAAACTATAGCTAACAATGACATGGGGGGGGGTCTTTTCTGCTAGTTGGACTTGGAGTAACTCTAGCGAGTCATACTATTTAACCAGTATAGAGGTGTATTTGTCTTTAATGAAGATGGATATCCCTCTTCTCTAGTTTTTTTTTTTTTATGTTCCTTGTGTGGTCTGAACATGTGGAAGGCATTATAACCCTACATGGCTGGGGTACTCTGAGGCCTTAAACCATGTCTCTGTGACTGCACAGACAACAGTATCTTCCAGGGTGAGAAGTGCTTCAAGTGTGTGCAATTTCTGATTTAGACTCCTATCATTAAGCAGCATAACCCTGAGTTTGTTTCTGGATGACATTTTTACATCAGGAATTTACTTATGACATTGCCTAAAAAGGCACTATGGGGAAGGAAAGTATCTTTGCCAGTAACCTAAAGCCTAGAGGCGACAGGGGAAGATCATCTCTGGCAAAGCAGCTTGGTCTTTTGACCATATCATCTCAGGCTGTGAGATAATGGATCCCCTGGATTGACACCAGAAACTAAGCCAATTGTTGAAGTCAATCATTTATTTGTTTGCACTGTGGCATCATCCTGGGTGAGGGAAGAATGCTGCTTAGGGCTAGGGACATACCTGCCTGGGTACATAAGCTGAAAGCTTCATCATGTCTCTCTTTATATAGTCCAGTAAGGTACATCTTGAGTCATTCACTTCAATGTGGACTATGACAGAGTCATAACAGTACTTGTTGTTGAGAGACTTGAGTGCATGCATAATTTGGCAGATCCTGGCATCAGACACACAGCCAATCATGATCTTCTCCTTGTCCAGCCTAGTGAGGGTGACATCTGTCTGTCTCACTCTGGAGTTACCTATAACCAATTAATTTGGTTTAGATATGCTGTCCCTTAGGGGCTTATTTGGTGAGACACTGATGTGTGTGCTATTCTGAGTAGTGGGTGCTAGTTATATAATCCAGAGAATACAGTATTAGCTGCAAGCAACACAGAAGTCTCATTCTTAAGAGAATTGGGAATGCACGTTTGACAGGATATCATCAATGAGTTGCAGAGAGGATGTCTGTGTTAAAAGTGGAATAAAGCACAGACAGAGCTTTGCCCAAAGTTAAATTATTCTTCTGAATGGAAGTGGAAAGACCACATATGTTGTTGCGGAACTACTTACTTGTCACTTGAACACACACGTTCAAAACTGTGAGAAATGAACCTCCTGCCTCTCTAGTTACACAATGTAGTAATTACATTATGAACTGCAAGTACCACAGGAGAAGTCTGACTTTAATATGTGAATGTGCACACTTGTAAGTACAAAACTTCACTGTCTGAAACATCAGCTACTATCTATTAGTGGTTTTGGAACAAATGCATGTGTCAAAACAGCACTGTGCTTGTCCCATGTGATGACATACTTTTCTGCTAAGACTTATATGCTGTCATTCATGTACCTTTTTCACATTATGGGGTGCCAGTGACAATCACAATTGTAAAACAGTGGATTATCAAGAAAACATTCATGACAATTCATCAAAGGATGACTGAATGCAAGTAGTAACCATTTATTGTGTCACAGTCACTTGTCTTGTCTCATGCTTGTACAATGTGCCTTGACAATACAAACACTTGTTAGATATGACAGTGCACATCTGAGTAACGCTGATGGATTATGGATGAAAAGGTCACACACCACTGTAGCACAGTTGCAAGTGTAACCATTGGAGTGCAGACATGCATTAACAGACTGACTTAACTGAATCAATATCACTCTGAAATCCAGATATCATGGTTTAAAAATTCTATACACACATACAGAAGTTGTACAACCTACACAAAGAATTCATTGTTGTAAATATTTTTAACTCTCTCCCTGAAGTGCACCACTGTTGTGCTCATTTGCACAGCTGATGCTAAAGTATTACTGCATACATTGTCATATCTTGATGTGTTGAACTTATAATAGGAATTAGCAGTACTCTAGGATGCTCCGTGCCAACCTTCACACATATAAGCAGTATGCATATGCAACCATGTCTGAATCTGATGGAATACAGAAAAGATATGCCTTATATTTATGTTCCCAGTGTCATTATTTACACATCTGCTGTGATAGCTGCAGTCCGTTGATCCTTATATGTATGTGACTGGCATATTATGAAACACATGAGGAATCAAGCATGGTATTACTGATAGAGACCTGGCTTATGGAAGCATTTTTAAATCAAGTAAATGTATTTAATGACACAGAAGGGGTAGGAAAAAGTGAAAAGTTGATAATAAGCATTTACATACAGACATACTAAGACATTAATTTGTGGTTCATTTCTGTGTATTTGTGTTGTGCTAATCTTTGCTTTATCATCATAATTATTCAAGCAATGTCTTTGACAGAACCTCCAGACACTCGACCCAACCCAGTTTGGTTTCATCAAGGGCAGATCATGCCTACTCAACTTGCTGGACTTCTTTGTAAAGATCACCAAAGCAATGGATGAGGGTAAAATCGTTCACACTGCCTATCTTGACCTGGCCAAGGCATTTGACACAATACCCCACTCAGGGATTGTTGACAAATTCAAGAGATTAGGTACAAACCCATATTTCACCCGGTGGATAGCCAACTGGCTCAGAGACAGGACACAGGAAGTTAGAATTGAGGAATCCATGTCTACAAAGAGGTCAGTCACAAGTGGAGTCCCTCAGGGATTAGTCCTTGGACCGCTCCTTTTTGGAATTTACTTCTTAGAAGTCAAGGCTAATATCAGTGCTGTCTGGCTAACTAAATTTGCAGATGATTGCAAATTTGGAGCTGTCATTAAATCTCACACTGACACAAATGTTCTCCAGGAGGAGGGACTGACACAGACAAATAACTGGTGTCAGAGCCATGGACTAAAATTAAATGCAAAGAAATGAATAATAGTATTCTTTGGGAAGTCATCCATCCCTGGTAACTATCATATTGACAATACACCCCATAGAGCTGACCCAGTAGTCAGGGACTTAGGGATACACATAGATAGCAATCTAGCCTTTGATCATCACGTATCTACAGTGGTGAGGAAACCATTCAATGTACTGCAACTTATAAACAAAGGTATGGCATCTAAGTGCAAGGAAGTCATTGTTCCACTGTATTCGGCATTCATCAGACCTATCATTGAGTGCAATACACCCTTTGATATGTACCTAACCAGGCAAATCCAACAACTGGAATGGCCACAGAGATTCCTCACTAAAAGAATACAAGGTGCAAGTAATATGTTCCATGCAGACTGCCTCAAGGCCCTATCCCTGTATTCTGTCTCTTACAGGCTTTTGAGGGGAGATCTATGCCTGGCATACAAGATATTGTCAGACCCCACTCTGATTGACCTCCTGCATATCCACAAAAAAAAAAAAAAAAAAAAAAAAACAGTACCAGAATTACCCATTCTAAAGTCTTAAACCTTGCCTGTGATATAAATAGGACATGCTGGAGAGATAGGTATATATCCCAGAGACTACTCCGTCAATGGAACAGGCTCCTCATCCATGTGAAGCACAGTTCCTCCTTAACCCAATTCAAGTGCAACTTAGACAATTGGATGGGGAAGCAGAAATTCATCCATCAGGCTACATCCATTATTTTTTAGAATGTGACTTTTGGCAGTAGTTGCTGGTGCTATGGAATAAAACAAACGTACCTAAAACCATTGGCAAGGATAACTATCAGTAATAAAAGAACATCCTTCACATTCAGCTATGGCAGATACTCACTACATTTAAACTCTTTAAATACACACATTACATTGTGTATGTCATCTGTAGTGTGATTTTAAAGCAAAGCAAAATGAGCATAATGCAATAAAATATATGCAGTCAACAATATTAATCAAAGATCATTGTCACAATACAGAAGATGGAACGTGAGGGATGTATTTAAAAGGGAAGTAGGCTAAAAGGTTACAAGAAAGTAATGAGTCAGTGCTAAGTGTATCAAACTGGAACTTGAAGCAATTATCTGTATAAAATTAGGTACTTATTGTACAATCACATAGAGGCAGTACACCTGAATAGGGTAGTTTTCCTTAATTAATAGCAATAGCAGTATGTACGCTGGTTATTAAAATCAAAATTGACTGAAGTTCACAATCTGTAAAGGCTTAGAAATGCATTTAATATGATGAATTATGGCATGAAAATAGTTCACTAGACAGGAATAAAATGTGCATTTTAGTTTTATAGAAAAACACATTACCTTATGAGTTGTCATGTACTTCATATTCATCACAATTAATTACACAAAGTTACATTACAGTAATTTCAAAGCATATCTATCATAACTTTAAATATCTGAGGTCATCCAAATATCAACATTGGTTATATCAGTAATTTAGACTCATATAATATGGGCAGCTATAGTTTGCCAAAAACCTACTCACTGCTGTGAACACATCATTTTTAATATTCATGCTTCCAATAATCTTGTCCTTTACCTTTGCATAATTTTCCAGAAGCTGATAAAGTCCTAATAATGGTAGTGGTCTTTTATGAGAAAAGATGAGTTTCATTACCAGTCACTTATCATGTATCTCCTGCACCTTCAGTCAAGAAAGAAACTTAGTCTTCCTCTTCAAGTTTTTTTTCTTTACTTCACTGTAATCACTTTAGTGGCGATAACTATATTAAGCTGGGGGTGTGGGGATCCCTGGGTGCCCAGAAAGCATGCGGATTATAGATGCTCTGAGATGCATTTTACAGTCTTTTAAACAACCGTTTCATCCAATGATGGCTTGAATGAAAAGTACGACTGAGGAAAGAAATTCTGTCTTACTCTTCATCTCTGCGTTTTCCTTCATCCTTTCAGTACACATCAACTAACCAAGACTATCCTGTAATAACTAAATTAAACTTGGGGGGGGGGGTTAGGGGTTGCTAGACAAGCAGAAGCCATGGGGTTAAAAATGCTCTGAGATGCATTTTAGAGTCATTTCCCAACCTTTGGATCCAATGATGGCCTGAAGAAAATTACACATACAGAAAATAAATTCAATCTTACTTTTTATTTCAAGGAAGAAACAAGCTGTATTCAGGTTTTAGTGCTCAAAGTTGACCAAACACCAGTTCACAATAAACTTAGAAGGCAAATGTTTGTGAATATATATATATATATATATATATATATATATATATATATATATATATATCATATCCTGGAATAGTTAGTTACTTTCTGTGTATACCCCTCTGGTGTTGATTTGGGATTAAAATTAAGGCACAAATGACCAAAGTCATATATTTCAAGCTACTTCAGTCATATTTATATACAATATGTCTACTTACCCTTAACCCCAAAAGACAGCCACCTTTTGTGTACCCATCTGAAGTCAGAATGGGACACAACTGGAAAAATAGAACATATCTGCTATCAAACATATATAAACAACATACGTACTTACTGTTCCCTCAAAGCCATCTGTATATGCATCAGATGTTTGATTGTGAAGGAAATAAAATAATAATAATTAAAGTAATGTTTTCAACTTGTTGCTTGTAGACAGTACAGTATTCTTATACAAGCTACAGTCCATGCATCCCTCTAAAGTTTGTGAGCAAAGTTAAAGAAATAATGACCACACTGTCTCCAGCCTAAAACAAGATGTAGTCACTTCTGATGTTTTTGAGGAATGTTAAAGAAATAAGGACATTGTCCCCATCCTTACTCCAAAGAAGTACATCAGCCTTCTGTGTACATCTATGAGCAGGGCTGATTTTGGACTAGGAGGGGTACAGGGCAGGGGTGATTACTAAGCCCATGTCAAAATCCACTTATACAGCCCTGATGTGTGGAGGCCACCAGTGTCCAGAAGTTCTGATTTGCTTATTCTCTTGTGCATTTATCCCTTATGTTTTTAAGAGATTACTGCTAAGATGAACAATTGCCATCAGGGTCAGTTACTTTCATCCAGACATACCCCACAAGCAGTTATAGCCACTTTCTACAATTCAGATGTCTGATTATGATAAAAGTGGATTGTAATGCATTTCACCTTTGTTTGAAATGTTTTTCACACATTAAAATATTGCACATTGTTTACACGATCATATTTGTCCCGCAAAACCAATAAGCAAATAACAGCAGGCAGCTAGTCATTTTCTCTACAGAAGACAGTCACTCTGTGAATTTCAGGGATCCAGTTAAGTAGTTGGCAGTTACAGAGAGCACTGGACCATGGTAATGTGTTTGCATGCTGCTTAGAGTATTATGGCAGTAGTGTTATTTGACAGCTGTGCACTGCTAAAGTAGGATTCTAAATGATCACATACAGTATTTTAACAAGTAAAAAAAATCACTATCTGATGTTATCTGCCGTATACACCTTGAAGTAGACAAAATAAATTTTTTTCACCCTTGCCAAGCATGTAATACTTTTTATCTCTACATAAAAATAAAATGTTTTTACAACAATAAGATTTTGCAAGATGTCAATGAGTTTTGCTGTAAGCTATACAGGTATCTACATTATTGACTGCAACTTATGTATGGTCCAATGTTCTCCATTATTGCCAAATAGTCCATCTTTCATCCCACAAATGTGAAAAAAAAGCCAGTTACTGATTATTTAAACTGAGCAAATCATCAAAGTATCAGCCATTAAAGTATTCTAATCCAAGTTGCTCCAAAACAAATCAGAAATTCAGTGAAATCTAGCCAAAAATATCCGTTTGATCACTGCCAGCATCATTGTAAAAATAATAATACATTTATCTTACCATGATGTTCCTCTCATCTCAAGAGTCCATAAAAAATCACAAAACTAGAAATATTGCCAAAAATATCTGGTTAATCACTACCAGTAATATTGTAACAAATAATAATAGCATGTTCGTAGGTATGTACTATGCTAAAGGCCCTGGAGCCTATATAAGCCTAGCCCAAGAAGATTCCCTGGTATCATGCCACCCAAAGTTAGTTCCCAGTGCCCCTGTTGAGCAAGGCCACTGAAGTGATCCCTGGGGTGAACTTTCTATTGCCCACCCACTAGTCAAGATTTCTCTTAAAGAGGGCCAGTGAAGTGCTCTGCTTGACATGAATGGGAAGTTTGTTCCAGAGTATAGGAAGTCTCTGGGTTAGGAACCTGTCCCTCCAGCATGTTCTGTTCATTGTGGTAATGAGGTTAAGGTCTCTGGAGCTTGCGGCAAAGAGGGATTGGGATTTCTTTAGGTGTAGCATTTCTAGCAGCTGTGGGTCAGACATGGCTTTGTAGGTCAAGCATAGATCGCCTCTAAGCAGGCGATAAGAGACAGAGTATAGCTGGAGTTTTTGGAGTCTGTCCGTATAGGGCATGTGTCTAAGGACTAAGATCCTCTTAATGAGGTATTTTTGTAGCCTTTCCAGTTGTTGTAGGTGTCTAGTGAGGTACATACCAAATGGGGCATTGTATTCTATAATAGGTCTAATGAGGGATGAGTAGAGAGGGATTATGACCACTTTCTTCTTGGATGAGAAACCTTTTGTAATGAGATGTTCCACATAGAAGTACTTTCTGACTACAGTGGCAATGTGGTTATCAAAGGAGAGGTTGCCGTCAACCTGTGTCTTCAGATCTCTTATCACACCCTCAGTGTTTAGTGGACTACCGCCTATGTGGTAGTTCATGGGCACCGAATTTTTCCCAAAGGGAATGACAATGCACTTTTTGGCACTGAGCTTAAGGCCATGGTTGTGGCACCAGTCATTGGTGTCAGTGAGGCCTTTTTGTAGAATGTCTACATCAGTTGGAGAATCAATAATGGCTCCCAGTTTGCAATCATCTACAAACTTGGTCAGCCAGAGTCCCTTTGTGTTGGCTTGAACTTCAGAGAAGTAGATGCCAAACAGGAGAGGACCTAGGACCAATCCCTGTGGGACTCTACTTGTAACTGACCGGTAGTCAGATTTGAAATCTGCTACTTTCACAGTGTGGGTTCTATCAGTGAGCCAGTTGGCAACCCATCTTATTACATAGGGGTTTATGCCTAATTTAGTGAGTCTATCTATGATTCCTGAGTGAGGGATGGTGTTGAAGGCCTTGGCAAGGTCTAAGTAGACTGTGTGAACTACATTGCCCTCATCCACAGAGACAGACTCGAAGAAGTCTATCAGGTTGAGCAGGCATGAATTACCATTCACAAGCCCATACTGCATGGGGTCCAGAGTTTGGAGATTCCATATGCCCTTATTTATAAGGTCCATGATGATGCGCTCCATAGCCTTACATATCAGACTCGTCAGGCTAATTAGATGGTATTTCCCAGGGTCTGTAGTCGCTCCCCCTTTGTGGAGTGGGATGACCATAGCAGTGCACCATCCGGTAGGAACAAAACCTGAAATGAGGCTGTGATTGAACAGGGTACTCAGTTGTGGTGCCAATTCACTTTGTAATTCATGTAGAACACAGCCAGGGATATTATCAGGTCCCATGGAAGCGGTATTCTTGGCTTTTGACAGTGTGGTTTTTATCTGTGTAGCCGTAATAATACAGACTTGGCATTCCTTGGGTATTGTGATAGGCCCTTTAGGGATGAAAAGGGGGTAAAGTTCACACTGAACCTGTCAGCCAATATGTTGGCAATATCATTCGGTTCTGTATATGTATTGCCATTGTGCTGTAACTCAGAGCAGATATGAGTCTTGCCATGTAGATGCTTGACATAACTATAGAATGCCTTGTAACTGTCTTTAGAATCTGCAGCAATTTTGTTTTCATACCTAGCTTTAGAGGATTTGATGATGGATCTCAGCTTTTTGCAGAGGCTAACAAAGGAGTTTTTCCAGTCTTGAGACTTCACCCTTTACTGTTGTAAAGTTTGCTTATGGTGGGGGACCACCAGATTGGCTTCCTTTTTTTGGAGAAGAGCATCTTGGTTCTGTTTGTTATGGCCCATTCCATGCACTTGTGTAAGTGCTCATACAATGCATTGGTATATGATTCAGCAGTCATGCACCTATTTTCCATTTGCATGGGTGTCGTGAAGTTAGCCACTTCTGTTTTTAGAAGCCCAGAATTGGCTTAGGAGAACTTTTTTATGGTGGTTTCCTTTGGGGTGAGGGTGGGATGTGGATATCCATGGTGATTAGCTTGTGGTCAGATCTGACCAGGGAGGAGTTGATTACTGGTGTAGAACAATGGTCACCCATGTTAGTAATGACCAGGTCAAGGATGTTTCTACCCTTGGTGGGGGTAAGGATAAGTTGGTCCAGGGCATTGGAATTAATGAATTCCAGAAAACATTGAGCAAGTGTGTTGGTACATGAATAATTTTCCCAGTTAATGGAGGGGTAGTTGAAGTCTCCCAGTATAAGGGTATTGGGTTATACCCTAATATTTTCTAGTGTGTTTAGGAATGTGGAGTGGGAGTTTTGGGGAATGGTGGTGGATCTATAGCAGGCTACAACCTGGATTGCAGTTTTACCCAGAGTTAGTTGTACCTGTAGTATTGCTGATGAGTTATGTTGGCCTACTAGTCTGGAGGTGTGCATATCCTTTATGAATATGGAGATACCACCGCCTTTAGTGCTTCGGTCCAGGTTTAGGGGATGAAAGGTGTGGTATGAATTATAGCTTGGTAGGGCTGGGGTGCTCTCCAGAGCCTTGAACCAGGTCTCAGTCACTGCACAGATGTTGATGTTCTCTGTTTTAAGGAGTGTTTTGAGCGAGTGCATTGTGATATTTAGACTTCTAGCATTGAGCAGCATAACCCTCAGATTTTGTTTGCTTGTAGCTGTTATGGTGGTAATTTTGTCTTTAGGACATTGCCTAAAAAGGCACTATAAAGGTGGCAAGAGCCTTGGCCAGTATCCGGAATCCTGGGGTGACAGGTGCAGGCCATCTCTGGTGAAGCATCGAGGTCTGTCGATCATGTCATCCCAGGCAGACAGATACTGGATCTCCTTAGAATGACACCAGAAACTTAGCCAATTGTTGAAGTCAATCATTTTCTGCTTGTACTGTGGTATCATTCTGGGTGACAGTAGGATGATACTCATAGCTAGGGTCATACCTGCCTGGGCTACCAGATCAGACAGCTCCTCTATGTCTCTTTTCATGTAGTCCAGGGAGGTATGTCTCAGGTTATTCACATCAACATGGACAATGACAGAGCCATATTTGCACTTTTTGTGGAGTGACCTAAATGCATGCGTTATGTGACGGATCCTGGCACCCGACAGGCAGCTGACCATAACTTTCTCCTTATTCAGCCTAGTGAGTGGGACATCAGTGTGCCTTACTATTGAGTCACCTATGATTAGTGTATTGGGTAAGTTGTTTTGCGTCATGGGCTTTGGTTGAGTGGCACACTGTTTATGTGAGCTATGTGTCTCATGGTTTGTGCTGGAATATGGTGGTTGTTTGCATTTCTGCCATGGAGGTCTCTGTTGTTTGGGCAGATTTTTATTGAGAGCCTCCAAAAAAGTAGGTATGTATTTTGTGTTACTATGTGAGGGTTGTGTTGGTTTATGTTCTGGAGGGCTATGTGTTGAATGTGGTGTGGTGCAGGTGTTATCATTCCCCTCTTGACTGGCTAATCCAGTCTTAGCTGGAGAGTGCTTGGCTTCCAATTTGGCTATATATGTGCATCTCTCACAAGTCATGGTGTAGGGAGGTAAGAGGAGAGGGTTGCCTGTGTACATAAGACAGTTGCTACACTGCCTCAGGATGCCCAAGTTCACCAGCTTGACAGAAGAAAGCACTGGGAAACGACCTTTAGACATGCCTGGATATGAGCTCACTATACTAAGTACTGAAGCCTTTTACAGGAAAAATGTCACTCAAAGTGTCTGAGTCTGTACAGAGTACTGCCAAACACTCAAGGGGAAACCAATACGTAGACCCTGAAAATTTAAGGATGAAGTATTTAGGCAGATATTCTGAAGTTAGGAAGAAATCAAGCAGTACTTACTGAAAATAAATAATTAGCTTGTCAAGAATGATGAAAAGAGGGAGTCACATGAATGGCTACTGCCTGTCTACTACTAATGCTGGTCTCAGCACAGCTTCACTCTATTGGGATAGAATACTCCTTTGGTTCTTCTCTCACCAGAAGCAAAATGTTAGCACCAATCCCAAGAAGAGAAGCAGGCCACAGCCTATTTGGTGACCCACAGTCTTGTCTCAGATGATGCAAGGGTCTGCAGGCTTGCAGCCTTTTTCTGGTAGATGCCGCGAATAGCAACCAGCCCAATCAGGTACGTTAAGCACAGACACTCACTCTCCAACCAGAAACAGTCAGGAATCAATGCATTCTGCTCCTACTCACACCAGGATCAGAATATAAACACAGATTACAAGCTGTTACCTATAAAGCAGTTATTAAGCTTTCTAGTGATCATCAGTCTCCAGGAAATAATGTAACTGCACTCCTTCCCTCACTGGAAAAAATGGAAGCACTAATCCCAAGATGACTACTGAGAGGCAAAATGTAGGCTCTCCAATAACTTGTGGTCTTGCAATAGATGCTTAAACGTAAGATGAAAAACAAAATGGTTTATCCTAAACACTGCAGTGTGCACTAGAGGAGTTAGATGTAAAAGTAGATAATCTAGCCTGTCTAAAAAGTTAAGTTTTAGTGGAGAGTCACTATTTTTAAAACAGCAAGATAGACTGAAAAGGGGTGGTCACATTTTTATTCTGGTACTATGGAATACAGTAGGATGGCCAATAAATTTAAATAGCTGAAGGGGAGTGATTTCACAAAATGATAATTTTGTGCTTACTCACACCAACCAGTAAAAGCAGAGAGGAAATGAGATATATGGTCACATTAACATAAGGGGCAGGCAACTAGAAAGACAATGGTGTTTAAGCACACAACAGTAGCCAGGTAGGAGGGTGGAAAAAATTTCTGTCTGACTCACAAGAGACAGAGCTGTGGTGTCTTTTCAAGTTTTAGCATGCAGTTAAAAGCAGAATACATGTAAAACATAGTATAAAGAAAACAAATTACAGTATACAAAATGGACAAAGCTCACCATACCATTCCTTTCCTCTCAAGTGCCCATACAAATCAGAAAGCCAGAAATATAGGCAAAATATTTTGTTGATCATTGCCAGTGTTATTGTAAAAATAAAAATAACACTTAACTCCAAGCATTATTTGCCTCATCTATGTCCAGAATTCTGCTGAAAGTCCCTAATTTTGTCTCATTAATAAAATAAAATAGTAAAAAATGTAGTAGCACAGAGACATGATCAATGGCTAATAAATCAAAAGCAACTTGTAGTTATCCACAAACCTGATAAGCCAGGGGTCTTGATTTGTCATATGGAGATTGGAAAAGTAAATGCTTAACAAAAGGGGGTCTCATCATTGGAGTCCTGCAGAACACCACTAGTTATCTTCCAACTAGTTGGTGAGGCATCTGCTACTTGATCTGTATGGGTTCTGTCCTTAGGCTTATTTGCTAACCATCATACCACATTGAGATCTATTTGCAATGCATTTAACTTTGTTGGTCTGCATGCAAATCTAGACTATCAGTCTGCAGATTATTGCAAGGCTAGCTCTATCTCTATAGCAAGAGACAACAAACTAGTCTTCTGCTTATTCCTGTATCTTTCTAAAGCTTTTGACACAGTCTCCTACTCTCTCCTTCTAAGCAATCTGAATAACCTCAACTTTTGTATCAAAAGCATAGAACGGTTCTCTAACTAACTCTCTGATTGACAACAATCTGTAAAGTGTCTCTCTGCCCTCTCACCCCCTCAGCCTGTAAAAACTGGAGTTCCTCAAGGATCTATTCTTGGTCCATTACTTTTCAACATCTTCACAAACTTACTCTATACATCTTGCCCTCAGTCATCACTTGTACAATATGTTGATGACTCCACAGTTATCTCTATTGCTGACACCCCTACTGAACTTCTCTTACTTACCCAGTCTTCCTTCAACTCACTTGAAACCTGGCTATCCAATAACCAGCTTATACTGAATCCTAATAAAACCAAACTCCTCCTGTTTCTCCCCAAAAATCTTAATCTTAACTCCTCCTTCTATATACTCTCCCTCAACAACACACCCATCACTGTGGAATTTTCCGCTAAACTCTTAGGTGTCATAATCAATAGCCAATTAAAATTTGATCTGCATGCTAACAATTGTACCAGTAAAACATATCAAATACTGGGGCTCTTATACAGAAATAAAAAGTTCCTCACTAAAAAAGCAAGAGTATCACTCTCACATGCTTATCTACTACCATGTCTACTGTACAGCTCCCAAATCCTCACAAATCTTAACTCATCACTCCAAACTAAGTTAGAATTTACCTATACCAAAGCTGCCAGATTTGCATTAAACCTAACTAATAAATCTCATCTCTGTCTATCTCTCTATAAGCATTAAACTGGTTAGAATTTTCTCACCACCTCCTTCTTTCACAGCTCATGGTTATTCATTTCATTTTATATCAACCTTCATACTGTCCCATCCTGTCCTCCCCTATCTCTTACTACACTCCTACTAGGACTTTTCGAAGCTCAGACCAAGACCTACTACAAACCCATCAACCAAAGAATACATCTGATTGCAATCTTTACAGCTACAACCCTGCAAAGTCATGGAACAAACTCTCATGGTAAATTAGGACCCTCAACAATGCTAAAGAATTCAAACCAGCCTTGAAAGAATACCTGAACAGTCAGTGGACCTGCCATTGTACTCAGCCTCCTTAACTTATTGTCTAATACTCAGCCTCCCTAACATCTACTCCTTCCTATTACCTGTTGCAGCACACTATAAGCTCTACTCAATTTCTCCCCTACCTACATAATCCCACTTCTCCTTTTCAACCTAAACATACTTCTACTCTCATGTCACCCCTGTTTACTACTTATTACTGTAACCCCTTTAACCAACACTTCCCAACTATGCTGCATTACCTCTACTATCCTATTCTCTAAACCAAGGTTTATAATGAATCTGTTATGAGTAAACCTAAGTATAAACCTGTACTGTAGTCTGTAGTTAAATTGTCTGTATTTAAAGCTCTTTTTATTGAAAAACTCATATTAGAATTTAAAACATCCAAAACTTCTAAAACTTCTAAGGCACAACACGACAATCGGAGCCGACCTCTTCAATAAAGCAGCTTTATTCCAAAAGATATGAAACAAGTCATAAAAAATATACAAACGGCCAGTAAGCGCTTTCACGTTGTAATAAATGCTTCTTCAGACTTTCAACTGCCAGCTTTAAATCGTCAGAATTTATATAATCGAGGAGCCAATCATACATTGCTAACTCACTCAATTAATTAACCACATACGTAAATTAATTAAAGCAACATTAAATTAATTAAAGCAACATAGCTAAAATTTCTAAAATCCAAAAATATATATTATACAATGCATATATGTATTATACGATGCATATATAAGATGCATATATCTATACATCTAAATACATTAAAAGTTATCTATGTATGCATACATATATATATATATATATATATATATATATATATATATAAATTACATATAAAACCATGCAAAGATAAAAACAATGTAAACTAAGCAGCCTGCATGACTTGAATTAATATGTAAATAGCATAAAAATGCTCCTATGGCTTTCTGTCATTTGGGGAAAAAACAAAATCATACACATATTTAAATATCTAGTCGTATATATATAAATTAATAATATATATGATTTTCAATGGCCTAAATAAACTACATATACATGCTATAGTAGTAACTATGCTAAAAAACTTTATAAGAAACTGCATAACTTCAATCAATGTATGAGAGGTCTGTCTTTCAAAAAGGGCTTCAGTGACATCCTATCATTTAACCCATGTAATCTATCAGCTTGTAGTCTCAGAATCCATCTGGCCTCTTGTTTTTCTGTGTGATTCCTGTCATCACCTAGCCTCATGGTTTTGTATGTTAGTTCTATAACTGTGAGTGAGTGGTATCATTCTGTATAACGTGCCTAGCTAGGGCATTGCTCTCATCTTCTTTATTTATTGCATATATATTTTCCCTAATGCATTCTCTTAGTGTCATATTAGAATTTGTTTGTAGACAATGTAAATTCTATTTTGAACATTATTAATATGTTCCTAACATATTTTGTGGAGCTTTTCTCCCTGGGCCTCCGCTGAAAAAGGGCTACTAGCTCAGTCTGCCAAACAAATGTAAAATAAAAATAAATAATAATAAGCAGAGGGAATAATGAAGCCCTGTACTTTGTATCTGCGAAACATTGACCCTAACCACTGTACTGAGCCCTCCCTTACTAACTTTGCTAACATGGTGTATAAAGTCAAAGGCCTTGGACAGCTCAAGGTATGCAATATGTACAACATGGCCACAGTCAGCATCTTGTCATTTTTCCTTTGAAGAAGTTAAAAAGATTCATTACACACTTTCTACCCTTAACAAAGCTGAACTGCTAGGAGTCTAGCCTGATAAGATTTGTAATGTCATACTTAATCAGGTCAGTAATAATATGCTTCACAGCCTTGGGTAAGAGACTCATCAGACCGATGGGCCTGTAACTCTTAGGGTTAGTAGTGGGGCTACTCTTATGGGGTAGCATTCCCACTCCTGCGCATCAAACTGCAAAGCTGAAGCTGGTGGCTAAACTCAGGTTAATTAGTTTAAGGAATGGCTGTACCAGAGCTTGTTTAGTGATGTTTACAAAACAGCCTGGTATAGTATTAGGTCTTGTGGAGAAGTTATGTTTTAGTCTTTCAGAGCCCAATTAGTACATGATCATGGGAGGTCTGAAGGCCTCAGGGATAAGAGGACTTTGAATAGTCATTCTCAGGGTGAAACTGACACTGGATTTTTTTGCTAGTATATTGGCAATGTCTATGAGATCGGAATATGTGGTGTCATCCTGAATAAGTTCTGAGCAAAGTTGAGTGTTATGTTTTAGTTTTCTAATATAACCAAAGAAGGATTTGCAGTTGCCCTCTCATTCAGATACTTACTTCAGTTCATGAGTCACCTTAGTATTCCTAATAGTCTATATTTTTTTAAGTTTTCAGTCAATTTTTAATATTATTCATTATTGAGATGTCCATATAGCTGTTTTATACTTCAAGGAGATGTTTGTCTCTTTTTATTGTTTGTTTTATTTATGTTCGTAGAGCACAATGGTGCTTTGCTTTTAAATGTCTATTTATATTTAGATCTTTGTAGGTACTAAAAATTTATGCATTTATCTAACTAGGCATATAGCATTTTTGTGTAGCATCCTTCTAAGGCAATGTCTAGAGTTATGCTAGAATAACTCAATCTTGAAACTTCATTATAGAATTTTAAGAAATATGTACATTTGAAATCCTTGAATTCTGTGATATTGGTATCTTCAGGTTTAGATGTTATAGTGAAGGTCACTACTATATGGTCTGACTTAACAGGGGAGGGAGATATCAGGGAATACTACACGAAGAAGGTATATTCATAAGGGCCAGGTCAAGAAAACTGTGCCTTCTTATGAGTTTGTTAATATGTTTCAGGGAGATTTTATTTTTGAAATCAAAGCGCATTTGTCTGTATCCTACATTTGACACAGTGGAGATCCAGTTTTATTGATGGGTACTTCAATTATCCCAAAATGATATATAGAGTTTACCATTTACATCTAGAAATTTTACAAGATTTTTATGGGACATAGAGGGGTATACCGTAATTTGTTTGTGGATCCATGTGGATCTATCTTGAGCTAATATGGTCTCTAAGAAATATGGAAATGACACCAAAGCTGCTATCAGGTCTAAAGACACAGACCTGACAGGCACAGAAGACAAGTATGAAGGGAGTGCATACATTTTGTTGTAGAGACACCTGTTACTGGGCAGAGCTGCTTTAATGTTATTCTGCTTTGGATTCAATATGTTAGTTATACTTGGGTATCCATCAGCTAGACACTGCCTAAAAGAGGCCCTACTGGGGAGCAGAGACATTAGTCAGTATGCAGAATACTTGGAATGAGAGGTGCAGACCATCCTTGGCAAAGCAAGTAGGACTGACAAGCATCTTGCTTCATATTAACACATACTGGATATCCTTGGAATGACCCAAACTATTTAGTCAATTGTTCAAGCTAATTATCTTTTCTTTGTGCCAAGGTATCATGCTTGGAGAAGGAAGACTTCCCTTTGGACCAGAATCTTACCCGTGTTTGTGACATGCACAGAGAAATCTGACATGTTTGACGTCTCTATATACATCCCTCAGGGTTTGGCACATCAAGTCATGTTATACCGACATGGACTACAATCACATCATAAACAAATTCACCTTGAAATATCAGAGATGCTGGCACCTGATAGCCAACTCACTATCACCTTGTCTTTGTCCAGCTTTGTGAGAGGAGAATCACTGACCACATACATGTTTTTTTTTTGTTCTTTGTTTTTTTTATGTGGAGTGTTTCTGTCTTCTCCATCTGGGATGATTTACAGCCTGGTGATTTTGGTGATGAGCAGTTTGATTTTCTCTGAGACATGACCTTTGTGGATCTAAGAGCTTTGGCAAGGACTTTTTTACAGCCTCATCATACATTTTAGTGTGGTTTGATGAAGAGCATTGTGGATGTGTGTGCTGCTCAGAGTTCGTGTCCTTTGTGGAACGGAGGCTTCCATGTTAGTTAACTACTTGCATTTCTGACAAACAGAATGTGTTGTACTAAGTAGAGGTTAATTATCTGTGAGCCTCAGGCAGTCAATACACGGCCTAAAGGTGTCAGTTCCTATTAGGTTGGCAATAGAAGGATGGCAAACAGGTTGTCCCTTCATTTTGTTTGAATACTCATTTATAGTCTGTGAAATGAAATAGATATTGGACTTTACTGTGGAGTAAACAACTAGTTGTGTTAACTAATGATTGAATATGCACTATTCAGACCAACTACTAACTGCTAAGAGTAATGTGTGGCAACTGAAAGCTAATTTTGCTAAAGTAAAAAAAGCTATAGCCTATTTTGAAGCACAATATGACTCACTGTACAACTGCAGTCAGGTGTCCATACTACATATATTCCTAATCACACTAATCAGTATTGATTTTGGGAGGTTAGGTGGTGTAAGGGAAAATATGGCCCAGTATATCTGTGTCTATACATGCACAGTTAAATACAACTGTATTATGTATGTGGCTATGTTATATATGCATTCCAAAATCATGAACTGATATTTTATTTTCTGTAATAACATGATATACCTTTAGTCTGTGCCATCACTAAATGAATTATTACACGCTATATATTTTAAAGAAAGAATGATTAATGAAGCTTATATAGTGATTCTTTTGATGTCTATTCCTAAATATGTCATCATGTATGCCTACTAAATCTAAACATTTTAAAATATGGATATTATGTAGCAAGCAGACCTCTAAATCCACGACAGTGCTCTTTTGAGTATCCAATGCTGTTATTAAGGCAATTAGCCTTTCTAAAATTTTGAAAGTGTGAGATTTCAACTCTAACAAGCATTTGCTTCTTGCCATCTACAGTCATGGAGTCTTATTTCCAATACTAAAATAATTTCAGAAGACTAAATTAATTCTCTTGCATTTTTTTAAAATACTTAAGCATACATCTCAACTGTCTTCTTTCCATTCAGCTGATGAGCAAATTTTGCATTCTCAGAGATCTTGCAGGAGAAACAGAACTTTGTATTTTATAAATATATCCTTCATGCTACAGTTTCTATGGTTTTGCTTCTTCATATTCAGAATTCTAATGCAGTTTTTGACTTTGAGTAATATACAGTCACTCCTTCATCTCTAAAACAGTCTGACTGCTTCCATAAGATATGCCCCTCTTCAAACTGTTTGTCAAACATTTCTGTACATGCAATGGACCATAATAATCTACTTTTCAGTCTTGCTGGGGTAGTTTCCAGATTTTCATATCTAATATGTTATGACTGTAATCAATTCACTCAACTGTTTGACTCTTTACTTGCAAAAGTGTGCAGTGGAAAGTGGTGTGTGTGAGGACAATGGGATTGTTGTACTTTCCTTATGGTAGTAGTGACTGAAATAGAAAAAACAGAATTTGCCTTTGTTTCCTTGTTATATATCAGTGGGTATGAATGGACACATAGTGAATATATACTACTTTCAAAGTGAGAGTGGATTGACTGCTAAAGAGAAACTCCGCCAAGATTACTGCCTGATACAGGAGATCTGAGAAAGCCTTAGGTTCCTAAGTTTTGATCAAAACACTTAACTCTGATTAGCTTTTGTTTGAACACAGTGTGTCTAACATCCATAATAACTACTCTAAAATTCTGTAAAGCAGGATAGTGAGAGAAACACAGAAATACATGCACTTGTACCATACAGCATGAGCAGCATTAAGGATGAAATACATAATTGCAGAAGGTTTCTACCAGCTACCTGCTAGCAGAGTGTTGTTGGTTTGAAATAAATAACCAACTAAAAACAGTTCAGGGTACAGAGAGGTGCAGAAAAACAAGTCAAAGATAAAAAGATAAAACTGCACCCAACTTACACAACACGGGCGTCTATTAAAACCAAAAATAAAAAACGTAAGCGCTTTCACGACTGCTGCTGCCACTTCATCAGAAAAGAATAAACATCTACTGCTGCACTTAAAATAGCACATGTAACAATCAATTAATATATAGCAGCTTTGACTCATCTAACGTAGTTAAAAACTTTAAAAGATTTAAAGACATAGCCTAGGAGCTAAAGTGCTGAGCAAGTAAAGATATATATATATATATATATATATATATATATATATATATATATATACATATTAAATATTTAAAATATAAAATGTATAAGTATATAAAGAACAAATTCAGTGGCTGAGGCATCGAGATTTCAAAAAAGGTTTCAAAGATGTTAAGCCATTTAAACCAGGATATCTCTCAGCATTCAATAAAATAATCCATTTTTGCTCTATGCTTTCAGTCTGGTTCTTTAAGTTACCACTTTTATCTGATGCTGATGTATTTTATCTTATGCTGATACAGCTGAACAGTCGTGGTCTGCTCCTCAGCATTTTGACTTTGCGCTTAGTGTTTTTTCTTTTGCGGTAGGAGCAATTGCTTCCTGATTATCACATTTGTTTGTTGTTCTTATTTCATCATTGTGGCTTGTGACCAGGGAGACATGACTTATTCCAACTTTCCATCTGTGGAGCTACTGTACAACCCGGAGTTATAACGCAGCCTACATGGGACCTGAGGAGGTTCATACAGTGCGTTTCCGGTGAGACGAACCCTCTGTTGATGTACGAAGTGAGAGAGAATGGAACAGAAGCTATGGCGGTAGTAGAAGATTTGTGTGGACTTACTGAGGAGTTTGAGCAAGTAGAGATTGATTTTCTGAAGCTGAAAAAGCTTCAGACACAGAGGCAACATTTTGAAGTTTGTATAGCAAGAAGAATTATACCGAGAGGTTTGAGGGTTTTAAAGATGCCCACAATGGGAGCGACATATCCTGAGCGGCTGTATAAGTTGCAGCAATTAAACATCGAGGTGAGCATTAAATACATGACTTTGTTGAATTAATTCTTTTTGCCTGAGGAGGAGAGCCTCCATGGTAAAATTAGAGTGAGGCAACATTTTATCCTAAGAAAGTATCCATTAACAGCAGTACATAGTTTAATGGAGCAGCTGCTTGATAATGTTTATTTGTTTGAGAAAAAATTATTGGAACAGAAACGAAACAAGTTACAGAGAGACACTATGGACTTCAGGAATGGACATGTCTTCACTTGGCCCAGAACTAATTTTGTTAAAGCTAATGGGCAAGGTAGAAGGGCCAGCAATTTCACACCTTCCCTTAACACCCGCAATGATGCTAATACAATGTTGGTTTTAAACAATGAAACTTGTAATACTTGTAGTAGTGTGAATGTTTTGCCAGGTCAAGATAATGCTGCAACTAATGATGGGGTTGATATGCATGCAGTAAATAGTAATGTGGATTTGAATATTGTCACTGGTGAACATCATAATAACAACACACAGCTGCAGCAGAGTACCCCTGCTGTTGATTTGGTTCAGACGATTGACGCCAGGGAAGGTGTGGCTGCACGGAGCTTGGTAGATTTAGATGAGGGTACCACGGATAGAGCTGAGGGACACAAGATTGGCAACATCACATCTTTGAATACAGATAATAAACATTTAGAGGAATTTAGACCCTCGGTTAGAAGAAAGGTAGTGAATCCCCTATCTCAGTAGGGAGCCATTAGTCATACTCCTTTCCCCATCAATGATTCATACAAGGGAGGAAGGAACAGGTCAATGAGCCGAGGGAGACAGAAACGGAAGGTGTCTGGGGAGGAACATTTGGGTCCAACCCTCAAGAAAATGTGGGAGAAAGTACCCAGACATTAGTATGGAATCTCTCCAGTAGAATTCTAACTGAGGGAGAATTAGAAGTTTTGAACAAAGAGCTTTCTTTTTTACCTTCTGTTAGAAATTATATTACAGATTCAGTTATGGATGTTAAGTTATTTAGATGCAATGTACAACTTATATTAGATTATGACAATCAGCCAATGGCTGCAATAGGTCCTGTGTTTAAGAAACCGAGCACTTATGTTCCCATGTTAAATCCTTTATTGGATGCTTTTGTCAAGTTGGTTGAGGATGACTTGCACAAGCTGGACACTTAAAATAGGAAGAGAAAGTGGTTTGGCAAACTTTCCACTAAATTAAGAGCTGCCCTGAATCAACTCAGGAATGATACCATGATAATGATTAGGCCTGCGGATAAGGGAGGACCAGTGGTAGTAATGGATAGAGTGAGGTATCAGGATAGAATGATAACCATGTTGAGTGATGATAGATTTTATCTCACTATTTCCAGGGGAGATACAGGGGATAGGGTCTTACATATCTATGATACGTTAGATGATCTACGTAGAAGTAAGACAATTAGTTTACATTTGTTTCAATTCTTTTTTGTAGAGAACCCATTGATTCCCGTTATCCAGGGTTTACCCAAGATCCACAAGGACCCTGTTTCTCTCCCCATGAGACCAATTGTGACAGGAAGAGGGTGGGTTACTGACCCCATGTCCCTATATTTAGAGAAGTATCTGAGACCAGTAGTTGAGAAATTCCCTTACATTTTGAAAGATACTAAACAATTCCTACTTATGTTATATGGTAAAATGGCTACGTTACCACAAGATTCTGTTTATAAGCTTGTTACCTTGGATGTACAATCCCTGTTTACTGTCATACATAATGATGAAGGCATAGAGAGCATACACAGATGTTGTATGGAAGAGACAGATTACACAATAGTACAGCTAGATCTAATGTGTGCTCTATTGGAGATTATTCTTGAGAATAACGTGTTTCTGTTTGGTGAGGTTCCATACATTCTAAAGGGTGAAGTGGCTATGGGCACTTCTTGTGCCCATAGCTACGCCAACCTATTCATGGCAGTTTGGGAGAAGGAGAAATTGTTCCTCCTAGAGAGCTTCAAGAGACATGTAATATTTTATACATGATTTGTGGATGACGTCTTCCTGCTTTGGACAGGAACAGATATAGAGTTACAATGATTTTTGGATGAGGTGAATTCACTTACAAGTTTTTTGACATTCACTATGGAAGAATCAGACAGATGGATTAATATTTAGATGTGTTTGTAGAACGTCTCCCTAGTGAATTGCTCAACACATGAGTATTTAGGAAATCCTGTTATAAAAATACACTTTTACACAGGAGTAGTATGCACCCTAGGTACGTTTTTAGAAACATTGTGAGAGGACAGGCAATTCGTGCATCCAGACTGAACCCTACAGATGATGGTTTTACAAAGGAACTGTTGGGTTTACTGAATAGACTAGTAGAAAGATCTTATAGTCTGAATGAAGTTACGGCAGGCTTTGAAGGGGTGAACTTGCTTAGAGGGGATGTTGCCGCCCCTTATTTTGCTGATAGGAGTGGAGCTGAAAATGCAATGGAGACCAGGATTGAAATCAAGAGGAATTATGATCCAGAGGTTGGGGTGTCCTTTAGTTATACACAGGACATTAATGATATCAGGGAAATCTTTACCAAGAATTGGGGAGTCCTTATGGTAGATCCATACTTGAAAGAGGTTGTAGGTGATAGACCCTATTTCCAGTTCAGGAATAGGAAGAACCTGCAAAGAATGCTATGCTATAATAAGGCCAGTAACATGGATCCAAGAGGCATGCCCCTTTTGGGTACCACTCCATGTAATAATTGTAACTACTGTGTTTATTTAAGTAGTGACCCCAACTTTGTGCACCCAGTTACAGGGAGAACTTTCAGGTTCAACTCTACAGCTACCTGTACAACTGAGCATGTAGTATACCTCACCCGGTGTACAGCTTGCCCTGCATTTTATGTAGGGAAATGGATAGAAGGCTCTGAGATAGGATTAGGGAACATCTATATCATATCCGCATTAAATCTGCTAAGAATGCTCTTTCGAAGCATGTTCAGGGAACTGACTCACAACATTCCTTTAGGTTCCAAGTGCTGCAAGTTAACACCACTAGTATTAGGGGGGGGGGTGCAAGGAATTACATTGAGAGAACAGAAGTCAAGTGGAGCATTAGGTTACGGGCGGAGCAGGAGCCTGGTTTGAATGACAAAATCTATGTTAAACCAGCCCTGAAAAGCAGGAAGCTAGTAGTAAAGCTTTAAATGTTTTTTATGATGCTTTTGTGGATTGCACTTTTTGAATCAACATATTGCTTATTTTATATATGCTTCTATATATGCATTTTTGTAATAAGGTTTTGATTGTCCATTATACATGCCAAGTGATTTTTAATAATGTTAGAAGAGAATGATTTGTAGTAGAGTTTTTTGCTATTTGTCTTATTAGTTTTTTCAGTACTAGTTTTATAAATAGATTTCTTAAACATGAATTTTTTATTAAATCAGTTTTAACTCCTAAACTGGCCGTGGTGACTTCATTAGTATTTTATGCGATTTGTTTGGTGTTATGATACGAGCCCATGGTGGGCATCTTCACTTTGTTGGCTGTGTGTAGATAAATAGATAGTTATAGATAGATATGGCCATATCTATCTATCTTCTATCTATCTATCTATCTATCTATCTATCTATCTATCTATCTATCTATCTATCTATCTATCTAGCTATCCCTCTAGCTATAGTTGCCATGTCAACTGTTACCACGTCTCTCAGTTCACTGTCACTCTCCTGCCTTCTTTAACAGTTATGCCTGTCACAGGTCTTCTCTCATGCAATACATCTATAGCTTTTCTGGATGGCCTCATTTCTTATTGCCTTCTATGTTTGTCAAAACGTCTTCATTAAATCATCTTCTACTTTCCTGCACATGTGCCAGGGCCACAATAATCTGTTCACTTTTACCTTTACCGCAATTGGAGCTACTTCGACTTCTGCACTGATCCTCTAATTTTTTCTTCTGTCCCCACAGTGTGCATGCTACCGCCCATCTCAATCACTTCATCTCCATCACCTCTAACTTCACCTGCTGCTCTGCTTCACTGCCCAGGATCCTATGCTGGACAGAAGTATGGGTCACACCACTGTTTTGTGCACCTTACTTTTCAGCTTCTTTGGCATTCTTTTGTCTTTCTCACATACACACTAACATGCGTGTGCGTCTAAACATAACGCAGGTAATGCCAATGTATACGGCTTTAGTGCATTATCAATAAATCATAAATCAACATATTCAATGTTATAATTCAGTTACATATTACACATGAACTCTATTTATGTTCCCCCTTTAAATGCTCCAAAAACATGAAGTAGTGTGGTGTAAAACTTTGAGAATCCACCAGTTATGACTTGTATCTCATCCCATCAGTCCATCCCAGACAAAAATGAGTTGTCTTACGTCCTTCTGTATATCATAGGGTTAACCCTTCCTATTACAAATGTTATATACTTTGTAGATTTAGTGTCACATGTTTCTGCATTTTTTATTTTTTATTTTTGTAATTCTAGTTACATAAATGAACAACTGTCATACTGTTCTGAGTTACTGATATGCTTTCTATTGATGCTGCAGTCTTGTCTTAGTTATGCAGGGAAAACATCTGACCATATCTAAAGAATTCCTTCAGGATTTCAACAAGGCATCAAATGACCACCTTAAGGAAGAAATAATTTGCAAGTACTTTTTGGACACAAGTTAAAACACTTTCTTACCATATGCCAACACATGCACATTTGGAGTCTGCATTCTAAGTGTCAGATTACTACTTCTCAGTCAGACTAAGCTGTATTTGTATTATTTATATAAATATCACTATTCTTTTTACTCACTTTTGTTATTGCAAAGTACCCCTATAACTTACCAACACTGTCATTTCCTGTGCTTTGAATTTTATGTGAATGTAGTCTTGTTTTCTCACTGCAGACATCTGTAAAGTACTTCTCTAGCTGGCATTCAGTGCAATACTTTATCTGTTGTGTACATTATAGGCTGGTTTCAAGATAGTTTTGGACTGTGCAGCAAATTGAAGGAAGAATTCAGCTGTGGAGGTGATTTCAGAAGATACACCGCAGACAGTGCAATTACCTAACTATTCAGTGTAGGATAATTATGGTTTCTGCACATGCCCATCAGATTCCAAAACACATTGTGCATGCCCTATGCAACTAAAATGTGACAAACTGCAATGCTGACTCTGTTTCTGAAATCCCTGGTGAATGCCATGCTGCAACACAAGGAACAAAAGCTATTCCCATGGAATCCTATGGAATCTATAACAAAACAAAAAAGGTCCTTGCAGTGAAGGAGCTGCAACAGGCTGCGGTACTGCAAGCTATGGAGGAGGATCTGGCTGTGCTCCCTTGAAGGCAGCCAGCTAGACAGAGAGCAAAGCTGCAACTAAGCCAAACATCAGAACAAGAAATCATTGACAGGTACTGCCTAGACAGACAGCTGGGGCAGGCTGTGTGCAACATGTGAGTCCCACACATCTGTGCAAATATTGCGATGGAGCTCCATCCCTCTTGAAACAAAAGTCTGTCTGAATTTAGGTGTACTGACATCTAGAACATTTCAAAAACACATAGAAGATGCTGTAGGAGTGTCACAAACAGCCACCAGTCATATCCTGTCAAAATTCCTGGGAGTAATGTGCAACAAAGTAGATGAATACATACTTTCCAACTATGCCCATGGAGTGGAGAACTATTATGCACCAGTTCTATAACCTCGCAAACTTCCAACATGTACTTGGTGTAATAGACTGCACCCAAACCCCTATTAAGACACCCATGCATCCAGAAGCAGACAGCTACATCAACAGTAATGGGTGGCCATCCTTGAACTGCCAGGTTGTGTGTGCAGCAGATGCTAGTATAATAACTGTCATGGTAACACACTCTGGATGTATCTGTGATGCTCCCATATAGAGGGAAACTGGGCTGAAGGCTACATTCCAGCAAGGTGGAATGCTTGAGGGACTACTACAGGATAAGTACAGGAATATAGCAAGGCTGTATGTTGAGGACATCCCTGTCAGCGTTATTCATGATGACAACATATGTGTTCACGCCCCACAACAGGTGACTGTGGTTATCCACTCGAGCCACGGCTAAAGACCTCGTACAGAGAATCATCAAACCCTGCAGAGGAGGCCTCCAAAAAAGTGCACACAACAACCCGAAATACCATTGAATATGTCTTTGGTGTACTGAAAGCGAGATTAAGATGTCTGGACTCATCCAGGGGTACACTACAATACACACCTAAAAAGGCAGCACAGATGATTACTGTGCTACAGAATAAGCTAACAAAAGCACAAGGTGGTCTTCCAGCAGCAGGTGTGGATGAACTACCCCAAGAACCCCAGATGCCTGAAGATGACATTCCACAGTTATCAGTGGAAGAGCAGGAAGATGCGGGGGTGGGCAGAAGAAACAGCCATAGATGATAGAGGGTGCAAACACAAGTCTAGGTCCAGGCAACACTGCTGCATCTGACACACACCTTTGAGTCATGAGAAAGCACACTTACTGAAATACACAGATTAAACATTGATGTTCAGATGCTGCCTAACCATAGCAGCACAAACTGCATCTAATGTCAATTACACATTAGCTGTACACAATAAGCATCAGACATAACAACATAATTTTCATATTTAACATTATGAACATATACAAATCTATCAAAACAAGGATTGTCAACTGAGGCCACGAGTGACACAGGTATGCATGCAGACTCTTGCTAGTATATGTGCATAGCAGACAAAAACAGACATAGCTCTTTGAAACCCATTCCTATCTGTCCACTATCAAAATATACAAACAGGAAAAGACCTCAGGACATAATGTAGAACTGTTGTCAATATCACATGTAACATATGTCAATGTAAAGCATGGATACAGTGGAATGTACTAAATGGAGTCACTTATGGTTAATAAAATGTCAGGCTCATGTGGCATCAGACTTCACAACTACAGAGTGATGACATTGCCAGTGGTCTGCCATTGTCACATGGTGAGACTAACTCTAAGGGACATAGTAGATCAAATGTCATTGTTAGCTTAACACAAGCTAAGGTGCCCAAGCTGATGGCTCTCACTGCTGTACAGTCTGCCCCTACCATGTATGGAAACACTTGACCTGTGTTGCTCCTCAGAGGAGACAGATGGGGTGATGCTAGGATGTGGAGATACACTGTGGGAAGGAGCATAAGTGCGAGTTTATTTCTGCTCATGACTACCAGACCCACATTGTATGGGAGGTGTGTGCACACTGCAGCATAGACATCGATGCCTAATGGGCAGTCTGCTGAGAGGGGACCTGCCACTCCAATTGTTACTTGACCAAGCACAGTCAGCCATGCAGAACACTACACTTACAATGGCACTGCTGTAGTACTACCATAGCCAGGTATTCAATGGAGCAAGGCACAGATAATATGCTTTCATTCTGTGCAGCCAATGTCGCCGTAGTCAGATTGCGTCTGCACTCCTGTCCTTCAGGCAGCACATCTGGCTGATGTGCAACATGATCCATGGCACAGGGAAGTGCATGAATGTCAGCTCCATGATGTAGCTGGGAATGTTTATTTGCCTGTAGCAGTAGGCAGACACCCTCTGACATATGCCCATGAACATCAGTTATGTGACTACATCTACTGCGATGGACAGTAAGTACATGTTATGGGGAAGTGTCAACATCAGCAGCAGACTCAACAAGTGGCTGTGGTCCACAAGCCTTATCATATTCACCATCTGATGTCCTCATATTGTCAGAATGTCTGGACAAGATTTCATTTGCATCTGCGGCTACAGCTCATCCACATGACCGTCACCATTTGGGCTGGAGTGTATCTCCGACTCTATGTCCTGTGTGCCAGGGGCCATGCTTCCATACTGAGACATATCAGATCCCACATCAGGATCAGCAGATGGGATAATGGAGGAAAAAAGCAGTGAATCTGCTAAAAAAAAAAAAAAAAAAAAAAAAAAAAAAAGAGACCGATGACATGGGTCAGGAAAATGTGCTAATATCACATATTGTTTATCAGTAATGACATATGGACCATATAACTCACTACAGTGTTACAGATAATAATGACTTATCAGGAAGTCTTGTCTATGTATGGCCCATGGAACATGTATAACAGGGACATGACAACTACGTTACATATGCAACATACATAGTGTATATAAGGAATATAAGCATGTCACACACCTGACATGTCCTCGTGGGAAGCTGGCACTAGAGATAAGGGATGAAATGCAACTGTTCTAGGAAAAGAAAGGCATAAACACAGCATTCTTAATCACATCCTTGCCAGCATGCACCATTTCAACAGAGGTAATACATAACCATACCAATTATATGTGGCTGAGATGCTGATGGTGGCTGTCCTTTGCAGGGGTAGAAGGACACAGTATTAATGGAGGACAGCAGCAGGAGTAACAGCAATGACATGCATGAAAGAAAGGTAATAGCATACCAGCGACATCCTTCCAATGTGTTGAGTTCATCTGGCATAATGCAGATTCTGCAGTGGGAAAGTACAGACAAAGCAAATACAGTCATATATGCAGGCACGGACATAGTAACATGATGACATATATAACACATTGACAGGGTATGGTGATTCACATTGTGTACAATGCACCTGTTGGCCAGATGTCCCTGTGTAGAAAAATAGCAACATTAATTTCACACAACACAAGTCTGCTACACATTGCTGCAGTTTATGAACATGTTGGTGAACCATACCTGGTCTGTCCCTAGGTGCACCACTGTGGCCTGTGCCCCCAGAAGATCTACCTGTATTTTTTTATTTATTTATCATTTGTTTATGTAACATTTGTCTACCGGGAAGGTCTGACTTGGAAAGAAGCCAATTTTCACCAGAGGGCCGGGGAGAATCTCTCTAGATGCATGTCTTTGTAGTGTGGGAGGAAACCGGAGCACCCATAAAAACCCACATGAATGCAGGGAGGACATGCAGACTCCACACAGAAGGCACTCCAGCTGAGACTCAAACCAGAGAACCTCTTGCTGTGAGGTGACAGCGCTACCGCTGCACCACTGTGCCATCCAATTTTACAATGTGAGGGAAATATTAGTATGGTAGTATACATCACTGGCATGGCAGAAGGTTGAGGCAATAACACGTAATGGTCACAGCAACAGTATATGGAGGCACTCATCTGCAATGTCCTGATGTTTTACAGAAGTTGGTGAACCTGTGCAAATGAATGCAGACAACATTACACAGGTTGATTGCACTATGTATATAATGAACTTGTATGGCTAGATCTCATTACACTTACATTGGTCTTCTTAACCTTGTGTGGGCATGTGCACAATGCAATTCTGCTACTGTAACACAAAAATAACAATACATGAATGTGTATGGAATAGCAATATGTACTGAGTTACTCTATATACATCAGTATTATGCAAAGGAGCACATACAAGTGTGTCCTGAAACACCTGATTCTATACCACTCGATGTTTGCAGTGCCCCACACTCACTTTATGCAGTGATGCAAGAAACTGTGTGATCTCATCAGAGGGGTGTCAATCATGGGTCACCACTGGTGGCATCCCTCAACCTCTCATACTGATGTAACCTCTTGACTGCATGAAGGATCATGTTAGAGCACCATCAGCAACAGGCCTGACAGGATCTGTTGTGACCTCCCACAGCATTAATCATGTTTGTGAGTTTTATCCAGACTTCATTCCTTCATACTGTATTCTCTGCCCATACAAAGAGTCTCTGTCCATGTAGGTGCAGAGCATCTATTATAATGTTTTCCTGTGGGGAGAAATTGTCGCCCCTAGGTCGGTTTGCCATATGAAAGACAGTTATATAAACATGGTTAGATTGATGTTTGGGCCCACATTTGGAGATGATTATGTGGACAATGTTTTCCCATTGATCCTCTTTGCAGTCTCATGCAATACCAAAATCTAGGAAATAGTCCTTTTGCCATATAGTACTGTGACATACAAAACCATATGTGATATCAAAACAATGTATGAATACCTAACACTTAGAAGAGCAGCATAAGCTGTGAAATCTGTAGAGGCTGTCTGTGGGATTTGAACCCCTATTAGTGGATACTACAGCAGTACCATATGAGCCACATACTCTGCATGCATTTCAAATTAACATACTACACATAACATCTGCGCAAACTGGAAATGTGTCATGGCTGTAGCTGTAATGGAACTTGTGCCTAAACAGACAGCCTGTATAAAAAGAGCAGTAATATTAACATGAAATGTTATACAAGATAAGCTTATATCAACACAATCCATACTGAGCAGTGAATGCCATCACATTAGCAGAGAGCATCTGAAAATTATCAATTGAGCAAGTTTTAGAAAGTGCTGGAAAGCCTCTGTATCCATAAACAGGCCAGAGACGGTATATGGTAAGCAGTCATAAACATGGATCTTTTTGTATTGAGTCAGTAGTTCTAATACTTGTTTTAAGAAACATCAATAAATAAATATTCATAACAGCAATACAAATACATACTACACAGCAGCATATGGATAATGCTGGAATCTATAGTTTTCCATACATATGCCACAGAGTGTATCAAGTCACCAGCAATATATATACAGAAAATCTGTGAATATGAAAGTACTGTTCACTTATGCTGTTTAAATTTGTGTGCGCTACCGCATATGGGAAAGTAGTGCTTGTTTGTGATGCAGATGTACCCACCTGTATTGACACAGGTCAGTTCCAAAACCCTGCTGTCACAAACATTTTTGATAATGCTCACAGTTTTCCATAAAAGCATCAATCTAACCATATACACATACATTTCTAAAGATTAATGATAACATAGGTCTGCATGGAGGAAGACATTTCCCAACACAGCAATGCTATCAGGTGTAAAATTACCTTTGCAGCTACCTATGAGTTGTGTATAACTGAAAGTAAGACCAGCTATACGTGTACATCTTTTAAGTCTCATTTGCTCCCCACATAATTAATGAAGTTCTTTAAAATTCAAGATTTTAGAATTCCAGTTGTGCATGTCTGTGTAAGTTCTCAAAATTCTGCACATTAACCAAAGGACTTCAGTGATATAGCTGTGCCCCAAATATCAGATACATGCCTTTTAAAACCATTAAGTAGCTGTTCTGACAATAAGCTTATATAGATAATAAATAAGGCAAGATGAGTTTTCTCCCTGTAATTGTGTTTATTTCCCAGTGGTGTTATTTGTTTAAAAGTGTTTATCATGTACATAATAAAGAACATTTTAGATGTTTCTGTTTTCCAACATATGAGGCTATTACTTCACACATCCAGTATGGATGTGTATCACTGATGTCTATAGCGCCTATGTACCAATGACTGCGCATTTCTCCATTGCCCATAATATTTCAACAGTATTGCTTAGTCTACCTGTTTATGTTTGAATTCTAACTCATAGAATAAATAATTTAATTGGTCTGTTCTGATTTAAAAGTGAACAGTATTATTAAAGTCCTGTTTGTTTAACTCAAGAGCATTGCCTGTCTGACTAACTAAACATATCTTCTGCATTGCAAAATTTAATGATATCTGGCAGTTGTGTGGAGCATGAGGGCATATAATGGTTATGTGTCAGATATTTCTGTATTCATCCATTATCCACAGGAACATGGACACACACACACACACACACACACAATAGTAGTTTGTTAAGAAAGGAAGTGTGACGGCTGCTAACTCATCCTGTAATCCAGCAGGCTAGCATGCATATATCTTGGTTACATGTGGGCTCAAATTCATGTAGAGGAGATCTCTTATAATATTGTGATCACTGTGTCTAAAACTTTTTAAATTGCTGCTAGACATACTTGTGTATTGATATTAAAAATTATTTTGAACATGCTCACAACTATGTTGTTTATTCATCAGATTTCTATGACTATCTCCATAATCTGTAATGGTCTGCCAACAGCAACTCTTTTATTGCATTTTTATGTGTAAAGCTTTAAACATACTGGCAATATTTCTGCAAAAAGAATGTTGAATATGCTATTGTTTGTAATTTGAATTTCATGTACAACTGTGTCATTGTTTTTTAATTTGAATTCAGCACCATTCTTATGCTTATCCATCTATCCACCCTCAATCCCTTTTTTCCCATTTTGCACATGGGTCAGGGTGTCACTTCAACAGTGACAATCATCTCAAGCCAAGGTTTACAACACTGGATGGCTAGCCCTACCACTGTAGTTCATCCATACCACTCAATCACACACACACTAGCACCTATGGCCAATGTAGTGCCCAGTCCACCTCCTGGATGTCTTTGGAATATGGGAGGAAATAAAAAATCAGACCAACACCACAAACTGTTGAAAAAAACAAAAATGCAGGATGAAAGCACTTCAAACACACAGGAATCTTCAGTTATTCAGCTCTTTAATAGAAATGTAAACAAACCACAGTACCACACTGTAAAAGTTAAGCGCTTTTTGTCGGGTGCAATGACCAGACTTCTTCAGAGAAATAACAGCAGGCACAAAATCATTTTATATATATACTAGAAGACACTTCCCTCCACCCCCTAATTATTTAATTATTCAATACAAAGACAATTAACTATACAAATAAGTCTTTAACTTATAAAACTGAAATAAAATTAATTCCTTAAGAACAGTTAGTTCATTGCTAGTATTTAAAACAACTACTGCATCTGTTACCATAATATGGCAACAAACAATTGACCTAAAAATATAAAAGAAATAGCTAACATAGAATGTGTTTTTAAAAACAAAAAATATAACTGACCTAATGTGTATTTTTAATTACTTGTAATTCAAAACTCACACTGTTCAATCCCACATCTACTGTAAAGGTTACCACCATGTATAAATTATACAACTGTACATAATAGAGCAATCATAGTTATAAGACCAACATGAAATCTACAGATATAAAAATAACCATATACCACAACCCAGAACACATTTTCCTAGCAGAATTATCATGACAAGAACACTTGTGAAATTATATGTTATCTGTTTAGACTTTTCAGTTTCAATAAACATTGTATAGAGCAACCATCATTAATACCAGGGAAATGACATGCAGAAATCCATGTCTTCTAAAGATAAGTTTTGACATGTAGCCCATAATCTAGATGACAATCATTTATGTATAACTATCACAGTGGTTTTGCTTGCCATGTTTTGTATGCAAATTAATAGTGTGTTGCTTGATATTTGTAATGTATGTATTGTGCTTTGTAGATGATGCTTTTATGTTGTGGGGTGGCACTGAGGAATTACTGTTGGAGTTCATGCAATTTTTGAATACTGTTACTAGTTTTCTAACGTTTACTTATAAATATTTCCAGAGTGAGATTGATTTCCTAGACATGCAGATTAGTAGAGAGAGAGTACCTGTTAGAAAAAACAACATATTGCACTAACAGAGTATGCACCCCAGACATGTTAAACGTAATGTCTTAAAAGGGCAGATCTACAGGATCATGAGCCTGTACAATGATGACACCCATTTGGAATTGGCACTGGCCTCACTGAAGAGTGAGTTTATGGAGAGAGGGTATAAAGAGAAAGTCAGTGATAGCCAGATACAAGATGTCTGGAAAGAGAGACAAGGCAGGTGTAGACCTTATTTTAACAAGAATGTATTGTCAGTGATATCTGAAGTAGAATATGTGACCAATAGTAATGAGTTAACTGTAGATGTACACGTACAGAATGAAGTGAGAATGCCTCTGACTTTTGCCAGTAATGTAAGCATGGTATGTGACATCATTAAGAATAATTGGGTTATTCTGCAGACGGTGGATGAGTTGAAGGGGGTGATAGGAAAAAGGCCCAACTTTATTTTTTGAAATAATAGATCTATTAAAGATCAGTTGTGCTATAAATCTTATTCACAGAAGTATGTTCCATCAAATAGACAAGGCACATATGCATGCAGAAATTGTATGGCCTGTGCATACATTCATCCCAGAGGGCACTTTATACATCCATCTCTAGGCTTTACGATTGATACATAATTTTATGCTGATTGTAAGATCAGAAATGTGGTCTACTTCAGCTTTTGCACAAAATGTTTCTCCTTTTATATAGGGAAAACCAATTGTTCTTTTAAAGAAAGGATATTAGAACATTGTAAGGATGTGAAAAATGTGAAAGAGCGCAATGCTTTAGCTATGCATGTGAAAAAAGAGGGTTCAGAGCATATGTTTAAATTTTTAGTGTTGGAAATTGTAGGTAGTAGTAAAAGAGGTGGTGACTTGAATAACAGCACTGAAACTGTTGAACAAAAATGGATATTAAAGTTTCAGGCAGATAAACCACCAGGTCTAAACAACAGAGTTTCTCTAAAACCCTTTCTCAAAGCTAGAGCCCTTAAACATTGATCCTATATATTCTATATGTTCTATATATACTCTATATATTTTTATCAGTATCATGGTAAGCCGCGGTGGTACAGCGGTAGTGATGTTGCCTCACAGCAAGAGGTTCTCCTGTTCGATTCACAGCTGGAGTGACTTCTGTGTGGAGTCTGCATGTCCTCCCCGTGGTCGAGTGGCCTCCGAAAGACATGCGTTAATGGGTGTGCCTTCGCTGATGGTTGGGCATTGGGCTGGCAACTCAGCATCATAAAAAATCTACTGCCAATCATTAGCGGACCAGAGTTATGTTGTGGCGACCCCTAACCGGGAAAAGCTGAAAAGACAAACATCATGATATATAGTGTGATTATATATATATATATATATATATATATATATATATGGAACCCGGACACTTGCACAAATTTAACTTTCACCAAAAGTCAAATTCGTGCTCACACATACCCGAAATTGCTGTTCATCGAAGCAGCAATTTTCGGTATGTGTGAGTAGTGTGCCGGTCACACTGCGGTGTGAGTAAGGGAATATTCCTTTACTCCACTGTAGTGCAACCTTGGAGTGAGAATATTTAAGTAGGGGGTGTATGGGGGGCACAGTCCCTCACGTTGGGGAGTGCAGGTGGGCAAAGCCCCCCTGCAAAAACATTTAATTAATGTTTTTTTTTCACAGTTTAACGGAAACACTTTTTTGATTAAAGCACTTTCATTAAACTGTGATTGGTATATATGGATTTGGACATTTGCTTTTTCGAGCAAGTGTCCTAGATTTTTATATATATATATATATATATATATATATATATATATATATATACATATACATATATATATATATATATAGAGAGAGAGAGAGAGTGATTTGTATTTTATTTTATGCATTTTTATATGTATTTTATGGTGCATCTAGATTATGTATACATACAGGTTTTTTTCCCTCTGTTTATTTATTAGGTTTTTAATTAATTGTATTAATGTGATGCAAGAGGTGATGTCATTAATTTATCATGGTTCTTGATTGGTTCTCCTGTTTTTAAACTTGTATTTATAGGCACATTTAGTTTTGTATAAGTAAGTCTGATGAAGCGGGACATATCCATGAAAGCACTAACTTTTCTATTAAACGAGTTTTATTTCTGACATGTGTAACCAGTGATTTGTTGCCTTTGCTCAGTTTATTTTGTTAAATTGGTTACTTTATTCATTTGGGTGTTTTTGTGTTTTTCATGTGTAACATATGCCAGGCTTGTAAACTGGAGTTTTGTAAATAATTTTGTGTCATTTGACTATCACACTGACTTGTACATATTCTTGTGTTAAAAATGTATCAACATTGTTTATAACTGATTAAATCTTTATGTTTAAAGAAAGGCTTCTGGAAGGGAAGAATACAACTTTTTGAAATTGTTCTATACCTTTCAGATACTGCAACAGATTTTATCAAAGCTCTGAGTGTGTATTGTACCAGACTCAGGCAATCAAATGTGATGTCGTTCTATAACCAGCACTGAGAGGATGGAACTCTCACAGCAGTTTGTTTTGTTTTCTTTGAAACCTGATATAAAAGATCTATGACAGCTATCACAGTCAGTCAGTTCACTTAGTTGAGGTTTAGTTCAGTAAACTGGAAGATCATCACCTTGCCTTGTGGAAGTAATCATCTCAGCATCTAATCTTGCCTTGGTGTATTAATTAAGTTAGCTAGGGAACATTTATTCTTTAGACAGTCATAAAATACAGTGAGATAAATTAAGTAGTGTTTTTCTGTGTCTGTTTGAATCTGTTCAACTGTGTTATTTTTATTTCTCCTGTGGCTGAAACTCTGGTGTTTATTGTACTTAGATACTTAGTATTCTCATGTTTTCCATTTTATTATTTATTATTAAATATTTTTATACCTTTCATTGTGGCTGATCTTTTAGGGAATACTTTTAACATCTTGAGAGTACTTGTGCCCATTTTAGTGATGTTGTGACCACTCTGAAAAGCCTTGCTGCTTTGGTTATACTCTACTATTTATATTGGTATTGATGTTACTCAGTATAATTAGATAACCTTGTAAGAACCTGAAAGTAGTTGACTGTGGCAGCATGATTACCTTATTGTCTGGAGAGAGAGGGGCACAGCTAGTAAATCTGTCCAGCCTTTCCCAGAAGTGTGTGTGTGTGTGTGTGTGTGTGTGTGTGTGTGTGTGTGTGTGTGTGTGTGTGTGTGTGTGTGTGTGTGTGTGTGTGTCTGTGTGTGAAAATCAAATATCCAGGTGTGGGTGTGTTAGCTACTTGTAACTGGGGCACAACGCTCCAAAGTGAGTCTTGTTTGGGAACTGGAGAGACAGAGAGTCCAGTCCCAGGTCTGGAGAGTGTTCCCTGTGTGGTCTTGGGGGAAACTGTAATCGCAGCTGCAGTGTGGACCAGTGCCAGGAGGATAACCACTCTAGTGATGGAGATGTGCAGTCTTCAGAAACAGGACAGTTCATCTTTTCCTCAGAGGACCTGAAAATCCATCTGGAGTTAAAAAGACTTAAACTGGAGGCCAAATGTTTGGAGACCAAAGAGAAACTGTGATGGCTGGAGACCAAAGAGAGACAGCGTTGTTGGGAGACCAAAGAAAAGGAGAACCAGCATCAGCATGAGTCCAAAGAAATGGAGAAGCAGCATGAACTGTAGACCAAATGTTTGTAGACTGAAGAGAGACTGCAAAATTTAGAGATAGAAGAAAATGAGAGACTACAGCATTTCGAGATAAAAGAAAATGAGAAACTGCAGCATTTTAAGGCTGAAGGAAAAGAGAAGCAACAACAACATGAGGGGGGTATGTTGACCCTTCATCAAGGCTATAGAGGTAATGGGGAAGGGAATAACCAGACCCCAGAAGCAATAAAGGTCAGTAGGTTTCTTCTACAATTTGCAGAGGGGGTGACTTTGATAGTTTTATTCATATATTTGAAAGAGTATGTAAACAGTATAATATTGACCAAGAGCTCTGCGTACAGTTCTTCACCCCATTACTCCATGTTAAAGCTGTAACTGTTGTTTCTAAATTGTCTGATACTGATTGTTTAAACTATGATAGAGTAAAGCAATGTTTATTGAATGTTATGAATTAACATCTGAAGCTTACAGAAAAAAAGTTTCATGAGCATAGATGCTAGTCAGATGAAAGTGTATTTGATTATATTGCTTAATTAAACACTTATTTTCATAGATGGGTGAGTGGGTGTCAGGTCTCCACTTTTGAAAGACTGGCAGACCTTTTGGTGAGGGAACAAGCCCTTAATACTTTGTTTGAGGACATGAGAATCTGGTTACCAGACTGGGAGTGTAACTCTGCAGATTAAATGGGGAGGAAAGGGGATCTCTAATTAGCAAGCAGGGCATCACTACACAGGAAGGGGATACCCAGTGCTATACATGGATATAAAGGAATCCATGATGGGCAGCATAAATCACCCCAACAGAGTCTACCTGTAACTGGGGAAGCCACTAGTTCAGGTACATGGCCAGGATCAGAGGATAGATGTTCCAAATATAACCAGAGGGGCCATGTAGCATACATATGACCACAGAAACAAGGTGGGAAACACAAGGTGAGGGAGCCATGAAGTGGGAATAACAGCATTACAAGAAGTAAGTTGTCTGGAAACAACAGGGGTACCAAACTATCACCAGAGATTGCATCCTATCTTATTGGATGGAACACAGGTCACTGCTAAGAGTAAAACAGCCTCTGACATAACTATTGTGAAGTCTGCAGTATTTACAAAGGAGCAGCACTTGCTTGGGAAGACCACTCCAATCAGAACTTTAGGAAGGATCACATTCCAAATACCTTTGGCCAGGGCTCACCTTGACTGGGAGGTTGGAAAAGGAAGTAAGCAGGTAGCTGTGTTTCAGGATATTTCTGCAGATATCTTGACAGGGAATGATTTTGATAATACAGTACCTTGTGTGCATGCAGTTACATGCAGTGAGGCTTGGAGACAGGCATGTAGGTCTGGTAGCCTGGGCAAGACGAAGACAGACTGGGGCTGGTGATGTGGTTGTTTTAGGGAGGGAGTTACCTTGTAGCAGGGAGCCTGAAAGTGAGCCACAGCTGCTGGTAGGTACTGAAGTTCCTGTGGACAGGGTGACTGCAAGGACAGAGGTGATTGGTAGTACCCAGGCTGAGTGAGGCACCACTGTCAGAAGATACAAGTATTCCTGTGGAAGGGAAGCTAGGAATAGTTACAAAGATAGAGTAACACAGGCTCAGCTTTGGGATCCTACATTAGGAAGCATGGGGGAGGTAGCTAAGGAAACACCTGATCCTCAAAGAAAAGGGGAGTCTGTATAATGGAACAGAGAGTTACTGTATAGAGAGTGGAACCTTGAAAGAGAGTTAGAGGGTGAGTTAATATAGCAGTTTGTAGTGCCCAGAGCCTACCATCTGGCACTTCTAGCCACAGCCCATGACATTCTTTTTGCAGGATGTATGGGCATAAAACATACAGAGAGACATATTATGCATAACGTTTATTGGCCTGGGAATGCAAAGGATGTAACAGGGTACTGTAGGACCTGTAAGCAGTGCCAAAAGGTAGACAAGGCAGGGGAGAAGGTCAAAGCTCCATTGATGCCTTTGCCTGTGATTGAGGAGCCATTTTAGAGGGTAGCTATGGATATTGTGGGGCCTCTGAGTACCTTAAGTTCCACAGGGAAAAAGTACATCCTGGTGGTAGTAGCTTATGCTACTAGATATCCTGTGGCAGTGGTTCTGTCCTCCATCAAGGCAGAGAAGGTGGAAAATGTTTTGTTAGAAATTTTCAGCAGGGTAGGTTTCCTGAGAGGAATACTGACTTACAGAAGTTCCAATTTCATGTCAGACTTGCTGGCTTGTCTGTGGAAGCGTTGTGGGGTGAAGCACCTAAAGATCACCACTATCATTTCCAGTGTAATGGTCTTGCAGAGAGGTTAAATTCTATACTAAAGACAATATTATGGGCATTTGCAGATGAGTTTAGGAGAAAGGGGGACAAATATTTGCCCCATCTACTGTTTGCATGCAGAGAGGTACCCCGGAAATCCACAGATTTTTCACCCTCTGAGTTGCTGTATGGGCATAGGGTGAGGGGGCATTTAGATTTTATTTGCAATGAGTGGGAGGGTGAGTGTGAATACCACAAGGAGTCTGTTGTGGCATATATGCTAAACCTTGGGGCAAGACTTAGGGAGCTCATGGGCAGGAGCTCACCAGCCAAAAAAGATCTGGTATGACAGGAATGCTTGAGCCTGAGACTATGCTGTAGGACAGCAGGTTGTGGTACACATTCTTGCCAGACACAATAAGATGCAGGCAGCTTGGGAAGGACCCTTTGAACTGGTAAGGAAGGTCAGTGATGTTAATTACATGGTGAACCTGCTAGGCAGAAAGCAAGGGCACAAACTGTACCATGTTAACATGATGAAGCCTTACCATGATAGGGAGGCCCTGTTGCTTAATATCTGCAGTGGATGGCAGAAAGAGTCTGATTTAGATCTGGTGACTAATCTCTTCAGTGAGGCTTGGTCTGACACCTCTGTGGAAGGGGTAGCAATATCTCAGATGCTATCCCCTACCCAGGTTTAAGGAAATCTGAACAATGTTGCAGGAGTTTAGGGGAATGTTTACTAAGAAACCTGGGTGAACCCACCTGGTGCAGCACTATGTGGGTACAGGACCCCAATGGCCTATCAAGCAGGCTGCTTATAGGGTGCCTGCGTGAGTCAGACAGACTCTAAGGGAGGAGATACAGGAAATGTTGGAAATGCAGGTAATCCAGGAGTCTACCTCCCCAGTGGTCCTGGTACCAAAGAAAAAAGGTAGCATCAGATTCTGCATGGACTACAGAAAAGTAGACATTCACACAGAGTCAGATGCTTACCCCATGCCTAGGACAGATGAAGCCTTAGGGCAGTTGGGTGGGGCTAAGTATCTGACCACTATTGATCTGACCAAGGGCTACTGGCAGGTGTCCTTGACTCCCATCACTAGAGAAAGGTCAGCCTTTCTGACACCTTTCGGATTATATAAGTTCACAAAGATGCCCTTTGTGAAGAAAAATGCCCCAGAAACCTTCCAGAGGTTGGTAGATCATATCCTAGCAGGAGCAGGTGATTATGTCTTTGCTTATATGGATGAAATTCTCATTTACAGCCATTTCTACCTTGACCACTACCAGTATGTCAGAGAGATGCTGAGCAGACTGCAGAGAGCAGGGTTGACCACTAAGTCCAGTAAGTGTCAGGTGGGTGTGGCAGAGGTCTCCTACCTGGGACATAGAGTGGGGAGTGGCAAGATTAGGCCAGAACTTGCCAAAGTGGAAGCTATTCAGGTATGGCCTGTCCCTGTTAACAAAAAGCAGGTGAGGGCATTCTTGGGGACAGCAGGTTACTACAGAAAGTTTATTCCCAATTATATAGTACAATATCTGCTTCCCTCACAGACTTGACAAGGAAAAACAGGCCAGATAAGGTAGTGTGGACCCCAGCCTGTGACAGGCATTCCAAAAGCCTAAACGGACTCTGGGAAGACCTCATGTGTTAGCCAGTCCAGATTACAGCTAATAATTTGTTGTGCAGTTGGATGCTTCAAACCATGGAGTGGGGGCTATACTCAGCCAATCTTACACAGAGGGAGAAGAGCACCCAGTTGTATATCATAGTCATAGACTCCAACCCAGGGAAGAATGTTATGCAGCTGGTTGAGTACAGTTCAAGTTGGAAGCTCATCACCTTTCCTTTTGGAAGTAACCATCTCAGCATCTGATCTTGCCTTGCTGTATTAATTAAGTTAAGTTAAGTAGGAAACAGTTATTCTTTCGAAGTCAGGAAATACAGTGAGATTAGTTAAATAGTGTTTTACTGCATCTGTTTGAATCTGTCTAACTGTGGTATCTTTATTTCTCCTTTGATTGAAACTCTGGTGTTTATTCTACTTAGATGTTTAGTATTCCCATGTTTTCCATGTTATTATCTATTATTAAATATTTTAAACTTATCATTGTGGCTGGTCTTTTAGAGAATACTTTTAACATCTTGAGAGTACTTGTGCTCATTTTAGTGATGCCATTGTCACTCCAAAAAGCCTTACTGCTTTGGTTACAATCTGCTATTTATATTATTATCAATTTTACTCAGTATAATTAGATACCCTTGTAAGAGCCTGAGGGTAGTTGACTGGTGGCAGCATGATTACCTTATTGTCTGGAGAGAGGCAGACACAGCTAGTAAATCTAAGTCAGCCTTTTCCAGGAGTGTGTGTGTGTGTGTGTGTGTGTGTGTGTGTGTGTGTGTGTGTGTGTGTGTGTGTGTGTGTGTGTGTGTGTGTGTGTGTGTGTGTGTGTGTGTGTGTGTGTGTGTGTGTATATGTATGTGTGAAAATCAAATACCCAGGTGTGGGTGTGTCAGTGACTTAGAACTGGGACACAGAGCTCCAAAGTGAGTCTTGTTTGGGATCTGGAGAGTCAGAGATTCCATTCCCAGGTTTGGACCATGCATGTTCCCTTTGTGCTCTTTTGGTAAATTGTGCTTGATGCAGAAAGCTGTATCTGAAAATACTGTGTAAATCCATTATTTATTTTATCTTACATTTGTTTACCGGGAAAGTCCGACTGGACACAGGTCCATTTTCAGTGGAGGCCCGGGGAAAAAAGCTCCAGACATTGATACAGTTAAAGGAGATACAACAGTCACATGTAGTGAAACCATATTACAATACATGTTAAAAATACATTAAAATACATTCCAATTAAGCATAGGTAGGTCTGGGGAGAGCAGCTCCCAACATTAATCAAGTTCTAATGAGACAGAAATAGTACCAACCATTCCTGTTTTAGTGACTGTCTCTCACTGGTGTTAGTGGTGGGAATTGAGGCTCCATGATTACTGACCCAGGGTAAAGAGAGGTTATCATATGGCTAATGCTAGATTTACCTATGGTTGGTGTGGTTTGATCACAATGCTGAAGCTCAAGTGATGAAACAAAGCCAACTGTGGCTAAATTTAGCATTACCCACACTCAAAAGTGGGTTAATGCTTTTATACAATGACATTATTTAAGAAAGAAATTGCTTACCTTTTTAAATAATGTCTTTATATAATGCCGCTGTAGTGTTTCTCCATGTTCTTCTGCCTTTTCTGATGTTCTGCTCATGGGATGGGACTTATGTTCCCACCCTTGCATATTACATCAGTGCTGTTCAAGAGCAGCAGTGGAGAAAATGAATTTCCATTGCTGTGTTTTCTTTCTTTTTTTTTTTTTTTTTTTTTTTTTTATTTTGTTTTTGAATACTTCTACTCTTTGTGCAAGAAATCTGGAAAAAGGACAACACAATGGGGGAAGGAGGGGTAAAGGTCCAAAAATAGAGACAGATTGTATTGCTCTTATAAACATAGAACGTTACAGGAATTCAAGGTTTTGTGTTGACATGCATTTTCTGAAGGATATGAAGCCTAAATTTCAGCTGTCTGCCATTATTTTATGAATTCCATCCCCAGCAGCTTGACAGAAAACAACTTTTTTTAATGATGAAAACACTAAAGCTATAAGGCAAAAACCTGGACATTCTGGGAAGATCTGGACAGTTAAGAGGTGTGAGAGTCTACCGAGATTTAAGGAGGGACTGCACAGAAATACAAGGAAAATCAGGTGCTTTCTATTTCTTTGCCTTTGCAGAACATATCTGATTTTTCTTGTACTTCGCTCTGTTCTCCATAGCATATTCAATTGAAAAGTCTTGCTGCTCAATGGTATTTTAGTAATTGGACTATATATGCTTAATTTACAACAGGCACACTGGTTGGGCGGTACAGTTATCATGCACATTTTTGAAAGGCACAGAGCCATTATTGTGCAATAGCTGTTATTCAACACTTCAAATAACTGGTTCTACAACTCATCAGTATTCTTACCAGTACTGTTTACCCTGAATATGGGAGAAATCATGTACTTTTGTTTTTCGTCAAAAGTATTTTATAAGCATGATATAATTATCTGTCCTTAAATTGTGTTATGAGATTTTCATTTTAAAGTAAGCACAAATGCTTTCATGCATTATTTTCTGACTTGCTGCATTGATACTGTTTGATTTGTTATACTGCAGCATGCCAACACTTTATCAAAGCCATGATCTTTCCACATGACAAAGCAGTAGTTCTGTGTGTCAGACTAACACTACTTTCTATAATGCTGTTGCAGTTATAGAAAGTACCACTTACGAGTGGATCATTATACAAAAATGTAGTCAACTATTATACGTACCATTTTTTAGATGCCCAAAGTGAAACATTCTTTCTGAAACTTGGAACTGTGCAGCTCACTGAAGACGATGCTCCAGGAATGAAATCAGTTTGTGGTTTGAGCTCCTGCCCTTGGCTTACATTGCAAATGTGGAAATAAAGATTCCGTAGCCTGCAGTTTTTTGGTGTATGGTCCTGGCTTTTCTTTGGAGGAACATTTAACTGTTTTTCATAGAAGTCTTGCCAGATACTCATGTCTGTAGTGTATTTTAAGCTATCAGTAGAATTCTCTGTTAACCGTATTCTGTAACAATTAACCTAGACATCACCATGTTGACCTACTTGGACTATATAGCAAAATAACACCCCCACACCAGTGTATGATCCTTAAATATCCTGTTCCCATGCAGCATATTCCAGTATTATACCCCCAAAGTCATGGACTCCACAATGTAAGATTTAATCTACTCCCGAGATGAGCCTTCAGGACAAATTAGGTATATTCTAAAATCCGTGGGTGCAACCATCTACCACAAAGTAGCCAGTGCTTTAAGTTAGCTGTTACTCACCAGTAATGATGCATAGATTCCTGCAACATAGCCAACTTCTGATCCCTTTTAATTGAGAAGTCCCTTTGATGACTACATACCTGATGTATCTGTGCACACTGAAAATCTGTGAAAACATCCCTTCCTGCACCCCCAAACTTTATCTGAATTAGGACCATAATATGACTCAGGTATTAACATATGTGTCCTGAAAATAAAATCACAGCCAGTACCCACTTGCTGTTTCCATCAGGCCAAACATCCAGCAGATCCCACCTAAGTATCCCTACTAGATTGCTGTATGACTACCACTTTTCCTATTCAGAGTATTACTAAAAAGCATACATTATGAACTCTTCAGGCCTTAACCATGTCAAATCACTTTCCTTTGATATGTTTTCTAGTAGAAGGGGTATATCTACACCTGCCCTCTTTAGCCTCTTGAAAGCAGTCATAGGGGCCACAGTCCATACACATTCCAGGGAATAGTCTGCAATGGTAAGAATTCATTGGTCCAAACCTTCTGGACTCACCACTTCAGAAACATGCTGTACTCTAAGGTCAGACTGATTACTTAGTGTCCTGGCAGATGCAGAATCAGAACTTGGAGGCTGCCTGTGCTCACAATCAGTAACCTGTTTTTTCCAAAGGTGTCCCAAGCTCTCATGAGTACCACTCAAAAAGGAACACTAAAAGAAATAAACACGAACAGAAAGAAACACAGAGTACCTTATCCTCTTTATACCTGTGGTAACTATATAATTTACACTGCATATAAAACGCACAATGATTGCGAGCAGTGAAACGGACCATCTTGCATGTTTTTTCATTTTCTGTTATCATACAGAGTCATATTGTATTTCAAAGAAGAAGACACAATGGTCCTCTTTAAATGGACAGATCCCAGTTTATAATAAATCCTCTTACCTACAAACCGCTATTAGTAAACTGCAATACACTGTAGCTTCACATATAAAACATGCATCATAATGGTCCATAGTCCCTGAGCTCACAGGCTTATGGAACAATTATGCTTCAAAAATGTCCCCCGAATGACACACAATTGATTATGCCTTCTTCTAAAACTTGCCTCATAACATAAACACCCATGCAGAATTCAAAGTTCCATCTAAAGGTTACTACAAAACGGTTTGCATTATTGTATACTCGTGTTTGTGCCATGAGCATTCCAGGAGAACATGACTTAGAATATGAAAGGGAGTATAGAACTTGAAGTGCTGACTTGCAAGGACCATGAATACAGTATGTGGCACCCAAATATTTAAAAATTCAAAATTCATAAATAAATAAACATCTCATATAGGACATGTATATAAAATTAAATAAGTATAACAAATATTCTGCTCTAATATTATATGACTTAGCAAGGTGTTCCCTAGGTACAATACCACACTTCATCTTTTTAAATTTCAGTTTTTCTTTTTATGTAGCACAAGCTTTTACATATAACTACTAATCAGTGGCAAAGCAGGCCACACCCTATGGCATATAGCAGTGATGGTTTCTGTGAAGAAACATGATTCAAGATCACTCCCTAGTTTACCTGATTTGACTGCTGTGGTGCATAGATTTTTGCTGCACTAGGGAAATCCCAGCAAAAAAGAAATAAGAATCATCAGGGTGAACACAGGTGAGCACTGAAGATGGCTTTGATATTTTTCTTAGAAAATTCATGTTACAACCTGTACATATTTACTCTTCCCTGCCCCATATCTCAAAAAATATTTATTATAATGTGATATGAGCTGCAAAATACATATTTAGAAACATTGCCTGTGCTAGAATTGTGTTTCATACACTTTATTATCCAGTCCTCTGGATTTATGGAGGCATCATTGAGATGTATCTCTGATTTACACTTCTTCAATGCTTTCACTAAAACATTACTTAGAAATGAAGTGACATTTAAGTTTGCCTGCAAAGGAGTGCTGATATTTCTGAATTTATGGAATGCTGCTAATGGCAAAATGTATACCATAGTCCAGTTACTTGACACCCTGACCACATAATAAATAAAATAAAAGTTATACCATATGCCTCATTTTAGGATAGATGTAAACACACACACACACACACACACACACACACACACACACACACACACACACACACACACACACACACACACACACACACACACACACACACACACACACACACACACACACACTACTAATGCAGCATAATGCATTCTACCAATACTTCTTCAGAAATTAGCCCATTTTCTATGTTAATAGAATTGAAATTCTAGAGTAGGCATAACACATTGCTCAAGAAAATACCAGTTCCTGTATCCTACAAAACTCAAATCAAATAGTCCTGATCTGCAGATCCAAAGGCCTTTATGACGTCAAAAAGTGATAGCTCCAACATACCTTACCAGATGGGTTTCAAAATCTTCTGTAAACATACCTGTGAGCTACTAATTCTTCTCAGCTATCTCACCTTTGACAAGCCCCCTTTGAGCAATTCCAACCAACCTTGGAAATACAGGCCCTAGGCAGTTTGTCAACACTGTGGTCAAAGTTCTTGCATCAGCATTAACCAAGCATATGGGGTGTAATTTCGTAATTCCCAGTGTCTGCTCTGTACTTATTACAGTTTGGGAGAACAACCACCACATATCTAGTAAAAAAATGGGGAAAAATCTCTGCCAGCATCACTTCATGCAGCATATCTGTCAGAAAGTTAGCAGATCAAATCTATTCACTCTTATAAAGTATAATTGGGTGGCTATCATAGTCCACTAGTTTCCCTCCCTTCATGCTCCTGAAAGCCAAAAAAGTCTCTGCTACTTTTATCTTCCTATCCAGAGGCCCATTCTCTTCTATCATTGGCTTATTTCTCCGCCACTCATTCCATGTAGCATACATTCCCTTCATTTGCTTTTAACTTGCATAAGTCCCTGCCATGGTGCTCTAGAGACCCTACTTATCAAAAATCATATAGCCGACTGTTCTACACAGATACAGAATTATCACCTCTTTTCTTTTTTAGGTGCTAGGGTGGAGCTTTCCATACTCCCTGCATAGGACCATATCAGCAGCCATATATTTTTTCTCTATAATCAACAGTTTTAAACTCTTGGATCCAAGTGGAAAACAATCCTCACTGAATCTCACTGCAAGGCCAAGAGTCTCTTCATTTATACTTCTTAACTCTCTATCCCACTCCCTACTGTCTTACTGTAGCTCTTTCCTCAAAAATTCTCTTTCTCTTGCTGCCTGGCTCCATTGTACAGAATGGATGAGCTCCACCTGTGACACAGATGACTGAGATTGAATTGGTGGCCCGAGAGCTGGAGGAGAAAATCAGGTAGGGTGAAGGAGAAGTGAAGGGGCATGGCAGACTTGCCTCTTCTGGGAGCATGTGGAGGTTTGTATACAATTGTGGGCACATTGGGCAGTGTGATCTTCCTGGAGGAGATTGGAGAGAAAACCACTCCTGCTTCAGGAGAAAAGACCAGACTGCTTGAAGAGAGTGCCCATTGCAGACGTGAGAGGACATCCTTTGTCGGCCATTGCATTTCCCTTCCTGGAGTTTTCTGTGTGTCTATAGGAGCTAAGAAATAAAACAGAAAAACTCTTGAACTGCCCTGACAGCTATCTGAGTGAACCTACCCAGTGGACCCTCACCTTGGTGTTGTGGAAGGAATGGGCCAATTGGCTAACATGGGGGCTAATTATCAACAGGCATCATCATTAGCAGCAGCAGCAGTAAAGAGAGCAAAAAATTCCTTCTTTGTTCATCATCCTACCCATCCATACTGTCTTTTTGGTAGCTCACCATACTGCTGGCTGTTCAGCCCCATTTCCAGGATTGTAACCCATACTGCCCCAATTAAACATGTAAGTTCTTGTCTGACATCATCCCTTTACCATACTCTCTCTCTCTCCATTTCCATATATTCTGTTTAAAAGATTCCACTAGACTATTACCTTTCATGTTAACATGTGAGTGATCTGATAGGATTTCTCACCATTAAAAGAAGCCTCCATTTTTATTAGTATCATCTGTCTCTCATCAACATAGGAAAGCATTGCACCCCACCTGCCCCCATGTATCATCTTCACTAGTGACTTCAGATCCCAAGCTGTCTCCTTTGAAGTAAAAAATCAACCCGGAAAACCCAGCTAAACCAGCAACGGTTAGTAATTAACTATTCTAAGGCAAACTACATTCTAGAAAGTGACAGTTTGTCAAAACTCAAGACTCCCAGTAAGCCTAAGACCACAGCTACATATGCAGGTGATTCTGAGTCACTGTACAAACATGTAAATGGTTGGGTCTACTTTGCTTCATTGAATCTCATTTCACTGAATTTCATTTCACCCCAACCACATCGCTGAAAACACAAATTACTGAAAACTCTGAGTAGAGTATTGTAAGGCAAGTAAAAGGTATATGTCCTTTCCTCACTGTAGTGCGATCCTGCAGTTAGTATATATAGTTAGGGGGAGTTTTATATTGTATTTTACCAAAAACTTCAAAACAATACATTTTAAACATTAGACATGCATAGTTACAACACCAATGACTCTCTCCAGAAGACAATATGTACTCAAACTAACTGGGGGGCTGTGCTCCCCACACTCCCCATCTATATATATTAACTCCAGGATCACACTACAGTGGGGAAAAGGGCATATACCTTTTACTTGCCTTACTGTACTCTACACACTGCCATATATACTAACTGCAGTTCAGTGAAATGAGATTCAGTGAAATGAGTTTTCAGTAATTTCCGTTTCCAGCGAAGTGGTCAGGGTGAAATGAAATTCAGTGAAATGAGATTCAACATAACAAAGTAGACCCGAATAGTTGCATCGATACTCCAGTACCTACTAAAAGTAAACCCAAAACAAACACTAAAAACAAGTCCCACTAATAGAATCCTCACCTAAAAAGAGTATATACTAAAAAAAAAATAATTATGGTCAAAATTATGAAGAGCAACTCCCTTAAATACAAATGCTATCTTATACAACTAACGAAGAAACTTAGATCTAATTAAGACCAACAAGGCCAACTACAAGGTCAGGATAGCCTTGCAGGGTAAGGACAATCACAAGGCCTTCTTCAGCTATGTCCAGAACTTTGAAGGTAACACACATGCAGCATTGTGCTGAACCGAACGTGAACTGTACCACCTTCACTGATCAGGGTGACATAACAAATCTACATGGTGATAAATTCAGATTAGACTTCACCCCCCAACTCCCCACCAGCTCCTCCAGGTGAAATCCCCTTTAACATACTTTCCCAACTGTTAGCAGAGACCAGGTGCTGGCAGCCCTTGGTAAAGGCAAGAACATCACCTTTATGGGTCCTGATGACATTCCCAGTTGCCACACCCACAAACACATACATAAGAAAAACTTTGTTTCTTGAGCACCGAAAGTGTGTGTGTGTGTGTGTGTGTGTGTGTGTGTGTGTGTGTGTGTGTGTGTGTGTGTGTGGGGGGGGGGCATGGAGAGCTGTTCTTTTTTTTTTCCTACTGACAATTTGAAATCATTAAAACTGAAATTCAGTTAAAATGCATTTAGTAGGACCATAGGCAGTTACTTGGCATGCAGTCCAGGGGAACATTAATGCCCTGAGCACAAATTCTCAATTTCCACATAGCACTGTCTGGTTAAGTGGCTTTCTCATGGTCACATGGTAGGCAAATGAAGGCTGAGGGAGTCAAATCCTGTACAAAAAGATCTAATTTGATAATAGCTCATAGTTTGAATTCTCTTTGCCTATTGCCAGAGTAAAACACATTTGTCTAAAGTGGGATATGATCCCACACTTCCAAAGAAGGCTGTAAACTTAATACAGTACCTTAGACTACTCAGCCATGCTAACATCTGCTCGGCCTTTTCAACCTGTGTCAGAAGTTGGGTATCACAGAACACTGATTATAGCTACCACACTGAAACATAGGTGAGTGTGACTATCAAAATGAAAACTTGAAGCTACTGCTATTTTTAAAATTGTCACTAAGCTGCAAAATATATCTATGGCATTTATTTCTGCTTTCACATATGCTTTTGTGGGCATGGGAATAAAATGTATATCAGATATATCCAAGTCCTTTTTTCACAAGCATATGTCTGTCCTGTATATTCAAAAGTGGGAAGTTACTTCTTTCTATGCAGCCACACTGTGAATGCACTGCAACATTCATGCCTGACTGCAGAAAGAAAAACAACTCGATACTTGGAAATTAAATCAGGCACTAGACTGTTGCTGTTACAGATGGAAGATGGAAAACCACACTCAGCTCCAAATAGAAACTAAAGCAATGTATGTTTTAATTAAAGCATAAACTATCAAATTCGAATGACTTTTATACCATAAAACTATCTACAATGCATAACAGCGAAATACGAATGTGCTATCAGCTCCTTTCTATAAAGTACTGTAGAAAGGCCTCATCCCATGTCCTTTCTGCTGCCAGACAAATGGAACAAACGATTTTGTTCATGTATCAGCTCTTTTTACTTCCTTTTGTCACGTGTCTATTATACTTTTTTCCCTACAACTGTTTACAATGTGTACTACATTCCGTTACCTTTTTAATATCTACTATATGCACTAATAGCCTGTCTCCTTTCTTTTGCATATTTCTTCAGTTAAGAAAAATACACATAAAACTTTATTTAAAGTTAAAGTTACAGATGCACAGTACGTACTCACAGAAAATGATCATATATATTCTTCTGAGTGCTTAGCATTTAGAAGTCATCCATGCTTACAGTAGTGCAGACAGAAAGACAAGGAATCATGTTTAGTTTATACAATAATGTTATTAAAAAAACTAAGGCATTTCTTTTTTTTAAATCATGATATTGTAAAATAACAGTATTTCATAACATGGTCATTGGTGATTTTAATTTACCCATGATGTTTTGGGCTCTAATTTGGTCATTCACCTGCACCCTTGCAACCAAACAGCCTCCCACTATGGGAAAACACAAATTATACACTGTGATATAAAAGAAAAGGAGCAGATAATACTATCATGAGAGAGAAAAAAATTGGTGTCAACCATACAAATGATTCTCTCCCTCAGTAACGCCTATGTCATGCTATGCACTGATTTGAAACAATATGCAGCTAAAAATGAATTAACACTCAGAAAGCTGAGCCATGTTGACAATAGTTTGCTTATTTACTTAATTTGCTCACTTGAAAGCTTTAATTACATTTTGAAGTATGGCTGTGGGACAAGGCAGTTATCAACAGTGTATGATTACCATACACCCTGCAATAGTTAGAGCAGATGGAATGAAAAATGTAAAGTTTTCACCATTTCAGGTGATTTCATTCCAGCCTTGTGAAAGTAGAGTGGCCAGAGTTGAGATGTTACATCTAGTAAATGGATTTGTGTTGCTCTTGGATATGGACACCATAGGAGGGGACATCCATCTATGAAGACAGATGTCTGAAGAAATGTGTTTTCCTATGCAATTTGATGATGCGTACGGTCTCATTACAAGCCACAATCTACAGATGAGACATCAAACTCTAAAAGGTAAAAGAAATGAGAGAAGGAAAAGACTCTTTGATATGTACCTTTACAAGTCAGTAATTCCACGCTTTGAAATTAGAGTCAATCACTGCTACAGCAAGAAAGAATGCAGGAGAAGTTTTAAACATTTAATATTAAATATGGAGGTACATTTTACTTAACAGTATTTCTGATTAGCCCATGAACTCTTTATGGCAAGTGAGATTCACAGTATACAGGATATATAAAAAGCACACATCTTAGCAGCAGCTCAGTTTTACCCTGCTTTGGTAGTTATCTAACACTTGTTGCATGGCAGGAGAGACAGATCACTCTAAAGTTTTTAAGTTTGGGTTGTGTCTGGAGCTAGTACACATTGTTTGAATTACTGAAACAAAACACACAGTCCAGGTTTTGTAACTTTACATCCTCCCATGAGAGTCTAACTTCAATGGCAAAAGATGAAATTTATTCTGGTTTTAACCAAGCTTGCATGATATGGCACTGGATTCTGTAAAGCTCTCAGAGTCCAGAGCATTATGCTGATATCAGCACAGAATGTGTGCATAATATAATATGTAAATGTCCTACAAGAAAGTAAGAATAGCTCATCAGACAATGAAGTATTACAGTATGAAAAGCACAGTAAACAAATTTGCAAGTAATCTGTAAGTAATGAGAAATGGTTGTCCAATCTTTTTGTATAGTAACAAAGTTATGGAAAGTTGATCATAATTGAAGTATTGTGACAGTATCATATATATATATATATATATATATATATTATATAAATATATATATATATATATGTATATGTATTATATATATATATATATATATATATATATATATATATATATATATATATATATATATATATATATATATAATAAATATATATATATATATATATATATATATATATATAAAAACAGAATCTGTCCAGTAATGTTTAGGACAACTACGCAATGGAGCTTACTCCATTATGATACCAAAAAGAAAAAAATGCCAACTATCCCAATGTAAGTTACATGGCATTCATAACATACCGTTTCAGAAATAGACCCAGAAATGTCATAGACAAGTATGGATATTTCTGCAATTCACTCACTGATATAAAATATGTGTTATAAACTCAAAGCCATTTGTAATATAATGGGGATAATTCAATAAAGCTTACATGGAGCTAATCTCCATGTAAGAATACTGGCACGGCTCGAATATGGAGTTCAGAGACTTTGCGATCCAGGAAACAGTGCTGGAGGCGTGCACGAACTTCCCAGCACTATTCCAGCACGAATGCGATGGAATAATGCAAATCACCTGATTTGGTGGTGAAAACCATGCAAATGAGTGGAATTTGCTATCCAAGAAGCAGACAGGCATCTGTGTTGGAGCCATGTCTGCAGCCGAAATGTATGCAGTTAGTAACGGCATACATTACTGCAAAAATAAAAATGGGGGCATGACAACTTAAAGTAAAGCATCTATTATGTTAATTAGGCATGCCAGTGACCAAAACTATGGCCACTGGCATGCCCAAGTGTTGTAAATTTGTAAAAATCAAAAGGTTTTTTTTTGTATATATGAGGCAGTTTAAGCAGAGGGCAGCGGCACACAAATGCGATTGTGCAGGAAAAAAAATAGTAAAAAGGCAATTAAATGTGAAACATTAATTTTGCCATTATACTGGGCAGCATGCAGTCTCATAACAATGACAGGTAACAGTGATTGCTAAGGATATAGGATCCGGTGTAGTGGTGTAACTAGGGTATAAGCCAGTTGGGGTATGTAAATGAGCTAAATTTATTGAATAGCAAAATGGGAGACAGTGTCCTTGGATAATTAAACTTGTAGGAGCTATAATGTGGTGGTGTAGGCAGATGAAGCAGGTGACATGAAAAGGGAGTGTGTCACGCTTGGTTTAAGCACATTGGAGCTCTGTGGCTTATATTTGTGCTCAGTTAAGCACAGTTAAGCAAGAGGGTGAGTCTGAGGCTGCTTAGCTGTGCTTAACTGTTTTGAGGACAGCTAAACATGGTGGTGTTTAGGGGAGGGCCCTTTCTTCTCAACATTGTTTACTCCAGCTCCACGGGTTTGCACAGCATGCTGCAGAACTAAAACATAGAGAAATTGAAAAATAAAAGAAAATAATAAAGGAAATTAACAACAAATCACTAATAAGGCCTATGCCTCTCTCAATGGCCCATTCAAACCCCTCAATAATATAGCTGGCAGGTGGAATGTATCATAGTCAGCCAATCACACAGGTAGCATCTGCAACACACCAGTATAAAGTATGCAAACACCCTTCAGTCTGCTTTTTCCCACAAACTCTGCACCATTGGAGCACACATTTGGGAATTTTAACTGACAAAATGATAGGGGCTACTGCTGCTTTGCTACATCACTATGTGCTACAGACTGAGGGTGGTGATGAGGATGATGCTGACAACCAGCCCACACTGAGGAGGAGAAGAGTGTTCAGACCCAGGGTAACCTTTCAGGGGCACAGATTCATACCCCAACAGCTCACTATAACCACCATCATTATCAGGGTCGATAAGACCCAGACATCAGGTTGTAAGTGGGAGAGACCCCATCCACCATATTCACCTCTGAGTGGAAAACAACATATGTAAATTACTACCTGCACTATAATGTTTAATGGCACACACACACACACACACACACACACACACACACACACACACACACACACACACACACACACACACACACACACACACACACGCACACACATGCACACACATGCACACATGCACACACATGCACAAATACACACACAGACACACACACACACACACACACACACGCACACACGCACACACGCACACACACACACACACACACACAGCTGAGGTGGCACAAAGCCATTATACAGACCACACAATTTCTGAATGATTACATGCACGACACACATTCAGACCACAACAGACAAACTCTGAACAATCCTTCAAAAACATGCATTGCAGCTATGTGCAGTTAATGTTATTACTACTATACACCTCCGAGATACGTGAGGAGTGGTAGTATGTGATGGACCTTCACCTAACACACAGTGCACCCATGTACACAATACTAATGTACCCCTGTATAGCACAGTGGCCACAGCTACACAAATTCACATGCCAATATGTTACAGCTTCTGTGATGACCAATGCAATGCACCTCAGTTAACCCCACCACAAGTGAGCATGCACATATTGCAATATGGCTAAGTGTAACAGTTGTGTGCATGGAAAACTGACTGACTTTAACATGTCTAGGGTATTGGTGAGCCACAAAAATACATTTCCACACTTGCTGGCTTCAGGGAGCTGTTCACCAGCCAGAGCAGAGGGACCTATGTAGTTGTGAGGGAGAGGTATTGTCAGCATACACACATGTGGCATTGGTACATGATAATATCTGCATTTCTGAATATGTATACTACCCAGTTTGCTGTCATCAACAATAGCTGTGCACTTTTATGCATTACAAAATCCCACTCACAAATGCAATTTGACCTGACATATGTGTCCAGAGACAGCAAAGATGCCAGTATAAATGACATAGTATTGAAGTGATGTCCACTGGGTCCTTACCTGGATGCTCCTCGCCTGTTGATTGTGTGCCACCCACCTGCATGACATGTAGTTTGCATAGTTTCTTGAGATGCGGTGGTTAGCCTAAGGTTGGCAAGGAACTCCTCTGTGGCTGTTAGTAGGGCTTGCATAGCAGGACCCCCACCTCTGCTTGCATGGTCTCTGGCCACAGCTGCAGCTCTTTGCCTGGCATTGTGGATGAGGTCAGTTGCCAGATGTTGGACCTCCGCATATGTGTGGTTGTGTTGCCCGACATTGTTGACTGTACCCACCAGGTCAGCCCACAGGGCAATCTGTTGCTGCATTTCCTGTTGCTTTCTCCCCAACATGACCCTGTGATGGAGTCACAGGGCATCCAGTATGGCTGCCATCTCAGCATCAGAAAATGGAGGAAGGCATTGCCTAGACATTGCACCTAAAAGACATGAACAGGGAAACACATCACAGGACATCATACATTGGCCGCCATTATTTACAGATCCTCTACATACCATTTGTTAGCAATATCCACTGCTAACACCCACATCATACCCCTGCTATCTATCAGCACAGCATGTGTGTGGGTAGTGTCACATTACTGGCATTGCAGCATGCATTGCACTACTGATCCTGATGTTTCATGTTCCCTTCATTGAGGACCATTAATGTGCACAATCTTCCATTCATCATTCACATCAGACAGCACATGCAGCACTAGGGACATCACAGAGGTTCCCTACCAGGGCATAACAGGCAATCAGACATCTACAGTACACCTATAGGCTATAATACCAACCTTCTACCTGGTATCATACATACCCCTCAGGAGTTAATTCACTCTGGCATGCCAGGCAATTACAGAACCCACATTGCTGGGACTACTACATGAGTGTAAGTCATGTTCCACTCTGTTAACACATAGACATACACACACACACACACACACACACACACACACACACACACACACACACACACACACACACACACACACACACACACACACACACACACACACACACACACACACACACACACACACACACACACACACACACACACACACACACACACACACACACACATATCCTCCACCTAATGAGTGATCTGGACTGCCATTTTTGGTGGCTTGGATGTGTGTCATGCACAATCACCCTGTGGTGGAATGGGCACTCTGTCCACATCAGGCAGGGTAGGTCACTACACCTTTGCAGGTGTAACCTGGTCCACTGGATGGTAATGGCACATACACCCTTGGAATACCACCTTTACATTGTGTTTATAATAAGGTTTCATGCTGTTAATGGTTGTGCTCATGACTTTGACTAAAAAAGGCACTTTGGGGGAGGCAAGTCCCTTTGCTAGAAGCCTAAAACGCAGGGGAGACAGATGAAGGCCATTTCTGGCAAAGCATTGTGGTCTGTTAATCATGTATTGTCTTGTAACTGAGACAGCAAGGAGTCTAGGTTCTTAATGTGATTGCATCTCTCACATATTGTGTTCCTAGGTGGTAGTAGTAGAGAGTTGTCTGTGTACATAAGGTAGTTGCTACACTGTGTCAGGATGCCCATATCAACCAGACTAGCATGAGAAAGCACAGGAAATTGTCCATCTATGGTTATCAGCATCTGTGGAAGAGAGGTCAGGGATAGTAGAGTAGTTACCAACTGAGGATAGCACCTATAGGTGTGAGTATGGCTGGATAACATCAGGTCAGTACCTGCAGGCGAGGCCTCACTCACACAGGAGTGCTGGTAAGGGAAAGAAATGCAACCGAGATACCTCTCAAAGGAATATTTCAGCACGCAAGCACAAATGATTATGTCTACTCCCAAATGATTCTGTCTACTCAGTAGGATAAGCTGATGACATATGACTGTCAGGTGTGTTCAAAATGAGATTTGTAGTAGGGGTGGCTAAGTCAAACACCAACAAATATTTGAACACAACAAGGGGAACACATACAACTCCAACAGGACAGAGCACTTTTAACAAAACAAATGTCATACTGAATAAGATACAAAATAGATGTGGCCAAAGCTTAGCTAAAGAGCTTAAAACCAACATTAAATGCAGAGATGACAGATACTCAGAGTACTGCACAACACAGAAACACTTCAGCTAACTTAATTGCTTGACATACCTGTTATACTGATGTACTCTTTTCTCAGAGGGAAAAAACACATAGCTTCTCCTGAATCACAGTCTGTCTCTTATAAAGAAGGTTCAGACCTGTTTTGCAGAGGCAGCAGCTTGCCTTTTGTAGGTAATGCTCATGAGGAGGTGATGGCCTGTGCACCAACTGGTGTCTCCCACTTGCTTATTGCATCCAGAACAGCTGTGTTGTCTTTTCATTAGCCAATGGCATGGCAACACAGTGCTATAATTAGGTCCTTCATGTGGGCCTTGCCCCTTTTCCTGGCCTGTGAGGAGGAGATTATCGAGGTGTGGGAGCTACAGCATCACAGAAGCTAAGGAGAAATACTGTCCACAGTTTGGATTGATGTGTTATGTCCACAGTTTGCATGCTATGTCTGCATAGCTGTTAACCTCTTAGCACAAGAAATGTGTAGAAAGCCCAACATGTGGGGACAAAGTCCCAAAATTAGGGACAGAGCAAGTGTTGCTGTGATACAGTTAGAAACTTGCTGGAGTAACAGGGTTTGTTTGGACATAACATTTTCTGAGGGAGTTGTGGTCTGCAACTGATTTGTATATCACATACCTTTTAACTGTCCAGATTTTCACAGACTGTCCAGATTTTCAGCTCATAATGTTGGTCTGTTCCCCTTAAATGTTGATTATTTCTTATTAATCACTGTGATGATGTGAGAATTGAAGTCGCTAAATAATGACAAGCATTCATACCTCTCAACCTCTTAGATCACAAAATCTGGACAAAGCCATAAATAAAAGTGGGACAAAGGCCCAAAAATAGGGACAATTTTTAAATACTGCTGTTACAAACTTAGAAAGATGATAGAATAACAGGTTTTGCATTAGCATAAATTTTCTGAATGGTATGAAGTTGAAAATAACTGTCATTATTTTCTAACTTTAGTCGTTAGTGATTTGTTACTAATTTGCCAGAAGATGACAATTTTATGAAAAACTGAACAAAAATATGATGCAAAAATCTGGGCATTCTGCAAAAATCTGTACAGTTAAGAGGTATGCAAGCATTTGTGTTTCACCCTTCAGAAAATGTATGTTAAAACAAACCATGCTACTCTAGCAACTTTCGAAGCTTATACAATCAATGATTTAAAATACGTCCCTAATTTTTGCCCTTTGTCCCCACACTTTGCCAGGCATTGTCCAGATTCCCTGCACTAAGAGGTTGAGAGGTATCACTGCACTGCATGATATATATATATATATATATATATATATATATATATATATATATATATATATATATATGTGTGTGTGTATGTATGTATTTCACTAATTCCATAGAGTTATTTCCCTAATATTAGATGACCATATTGCATGATATAGTTCCTGAAGCACTGCTAGTTGTCATAGCTCATTTGGTGTAGTGGTATGTTGCTGTGACTGTAGTGCACAGGGTCCTGGATTCAAGACCTGCCAGCACTGTTTTTTTGTTGTTGTTGCTGGGCAGAACAGATGTTGATTGAGACAGTAATTAAAGCAGTTTTAAGTGGGTTTGTGTGGGTTTGTGTGATGCTAAGCGATGCTAACAGGCACTTAGTCCTGCTTGGCTCCACTTAGCGTTGCTTATTCCCCGCTTAAACCCACGCTAATTTCAAAAAAGGAAAAAAAAAAAGGTTGATAGGAAAGTGGTGAAATGAGGGCAAGCAGGGGGAAAACAATGTGAAAGGCAGCTAGAGATGTGCAGGACTGGTGTAGGAAAGGAACATAGCTCTCCATTTCTTCTGCATCAACAGTTGTAAATGATGTGGACAATTTGGAATTTAGAGCCTTACACCACACAGGGAGGGGTGTGGGCGACATACATTGCTTGAGTAATTCAGGGGTAAATTGATTGATGTCAGTGTACGTGGGGTGAAATGGAGAGCTATGTATGGGACATGTTTTTTTTTTTTGAGGGGGACAGATGCCCCCTTTTTTTAAGGTGAGAGTGGGATGTTGGGGAAAGGTTGTAGGTACATTTGAGGAAATAAGTTGGCTAGGAGAGGTTGCTTTTTCAGACAGACAAGACAGACAGGACAGCAGACAGGGGTGGTATATGACACATGAGGGGGGTAAACACCTTAGACAGGGAGGGTGGTTGGGAATCGGAGACCCATGTGCTCCCAGATGGAAACAGTGGGACTGGGGTCCCCACCCATGGGCAGTCACCACTGCCCCTTCATGGTCCCGAAGGTGGTTGTGCTGGAGGCTGGACAACAGGGAAAGACTGCCCCTCAAGGTGCACCAGTCTGCCCTTGATGTGCTTCAGGCATCCATCCAACGCTGTTTAGATGACTCTGCACACCATACCATGAAACCTTTTGTGGGTGACAGGTTCTTCTCCACACCCATGCCCAAGGGGAGACAGGCCGCATCCACTGAGGTGGTTCTACCAAGGGTGGTGCAGGACTAGCGGAGGAGACAGTTCTGGGTTGGGTCTCAGATGTGCTGGGGCCCGGTGCCATGACCAGTTGAGGTGGAACAGGCGTATCCACTGGGATCTGCCTTCCCAAACATGCTATGGTGTTGAGGTTTTTCAAAATGTATTGGTTAGTCATAAACAAAACATTTCAAGCTTAGTTATAACAACATGCATAGGTGTTCCAATTAACCCAGAACAATAGAAGTGCAACAACTGCATAGCAAACAGAACACATGCCTAAATGGAATAACAGTCAGCATTGTAACAGCATGTCAGTTACTTTTACAGCAACAGGACACCAACAATGGTATTTGAACAAGGTATGTTAATATGCAAGCAATTAAATATATGAACAATAATAGAACACAAGTCCCAACATTAGGTTTTGAGAACAAAATACTGGTAGTATATGAATAATAATTATTGATGCAGATAACGGATGGGGGGAGAGAAAAAAATCCATTAACAACTGTATAGGTTTCTATGTTATACAACAGTACTGCTCAATACTCTACAGGCCTGCCCTCACTTTATATCTGCCTATGGCCTATAGCTTCTGTAGCACATACATAACTTCTAAACTGTCAACCTGGAATGGTATAAGGCAAACCGTGACAACTCTGGGTATATGACAAAAGGGGACTCATACATGTCAGGGTTACATATATAACAAAGAAGGTGTACCTTGCACTGATGTTGTCTGGGTGTGCTACTGGCATACTTCACCTGGATTTATATTTGTGTCCAAGATTATTGGCAGCAGTGACCACTAGCCATGACAGGGTGACACTTGAGAGACATGTACCAGGAAGAGTGCATGGTATATGTACCTATCCTGCTGTCATTTGCATGCATGGAGTTGGACAGTGGAACAGTTGTACACTGTTTATTAGTATACCTTTCATACAGCTACTACAAACATTTCTTTACCTGCAAGACCTGTGGAGAACATATCTGTTAACACTACCTGACTGCTTCTACAAATATTCAAGATTACTTGAGTGTAAATATTCACACATCTTAGTACCCCTCCCTGGATTCAAACCATGGTCTGGTGTGCAAAAATGTACAACATAGATATTTCTTATCACACTGAAATATTGGAGAACTGCTTTCTCTTGTTTGACTGAATTCTGCTTAATACTCTCTTGAGTAGGCAGTCTGACCTTGTAATCTAAGTGTAGTGTCAGCAAAGACTGAGGTGACAGTTGAACATACATGTCTGAGATTCAGGCATGTCAGATAGTGTACTGTGTATTAATACTTTGAAATAATAAGATCTGGAATGCAAAGGTTAACACAAGGCAATGCTGCAGGGCACATACTATAATACATTACACATTACTATTCAAGGTTCAGATATTAGTGCAGGACATATTTATATCTTGTTTTACAGCTCCACAATCTACAGTTTTGCATAAAAGTTGGTTATCAGAACAACCTCACTTAATGCATGCTGTTGAAGCCATATCTGTTGTGAAGCAGCTGAACACATTCTATTTCTTCAACAACATACCAGATTAAACACAACAGTTTGTGATATAAATCTTTATTTTAGTAATATGACACAGTGCTTTCTTACAGATGAGATTCTACATTCAGTAGTACTGCATATCCTGTAGATCAATATTGGTCTGAAAAACTTTATTTATTCAGTACACTCAGAACACACTATACCTACTGGCAGTAAACAATGTACTCCTTATTTATTGCACTATATATTGCAAGATAGATCTGTTCTCATCAGACTCTCAGCACAGCCTCGGCAGTCTGTCTGCATGGGCCTCTACATTGTTAGCTCTCACCTCTGCAGCTGTAGGGGAAAAAACAACCATTATGCATACCAATCTATCACATACTCAGGCTAGAATTTGGTACAGCTATGGGTAAAATACTTACAAACTACTGGGGCATTTCTGTCTCAAGCATCCTGGATCCATTGGGCCAAGAGCACCCCCTTCCTCTACTTTAGGTTGGCATAGTGATGTCGTACCTGGTCACCAGTTCGGGGGATTTCAATGGTACTGGTGAAGTCATGTGCCAGCTGGTTCCAGGCCTCACATTTGTATTGGGAGCTCTGGTACTGGCCTTGCACCAGTCTGTCATCATGGTGTTGCACAAGGAGCCCAGCCACAACCCTGGACACCAAAATGCCCCAGCACTGTGCCTGAAAGCGTGCTCCCTCTCCAACTCCAGACATAGCTCCTGCAGTGATCAAACTACAACAGGTTCTGGCTGTATTCCCACCTGTGCTGTTTAACTAAGTCCATATTCCCACTCTTTGCCATCATTGGCCTGTTTTTGAAAATGTTGAGCACAGCTCAACGGTGCACAAATCCACTAAGTGGGGTTGAGCAGTGCTAAAAGGGGCAAATGCTGAGCAGTCGTTAGCAGTGCACAAATCCACTTAGCTGGGCTGAATGCTGCTTTGAATTATACTTCTAAGGACTGCTCAAATCAACTAAACACTGCTAAGCATTGCTCAGTTTTCATTAAAAAAAACTATTTACAGATTGGGCATTAATTATTCATTAGTGACATACTATTAGGTGTTTATATTTTACTTTACATGACATACCCCTATGTGTTTTGATTACATTACCTTGGGGTGTGACTATACTGTATGGGACACTTGTGTTTATATGGGGGATTTTAAATCATATATTCACTGACACTGCTATTTTGGACCAGCTACCCTACCCTTGTTAACAAATATCAGTTACTACATCATTAAAAATAACAAATAAAAATGAACAATGCTTTCCCATATAAAAGATAAATAGCCTCTTTTATTATTAGAACTGCAAACTACTGCATGCAAAGCTGGAACTCTAACCACTAAGCTAACTCACTATTTAAGATTTCACCTATACATGTCCATTTAATTCTTGCAAGATATTTAAGCAGTGCTGAGCAAAGCACTGCGACATGCAAACCTGCTCAACTGCGCTTAGACTTCACATATAAATGAAAAAAAATAATTTCATACAACCATTTTAAATAGATATATCTCAGTATATAACTATCAGCATGTCAGTTGCAGGCCACATACTCTTCATGACAATCCATGGTAATGTAAAACATGTCATTCTATCAACTTTCTAAGTTGGTAAGAGCAATATTTATAAAGTACCCCTATTTTTGGCCCTTTCTCCTGTTTTTATTTAATGGCTTTGTCCAGATTTCTTACTCTAAGAGGTTGAGGTGTGTGTCCGATGAGACATTTTTTCTGTAATGTGCTGGATGGCACTTTGACAATGCATGTGGGTGTGTTACAGTTCCTGTCACACACCCCCTGCATTGCATTGCATTCATTTGCTTTCAGTGCCTGGAGACACTGAACGTATTTAGAAAGTGCTGTGCAGCACTTTAGCAGTGCAGGGGGCATGTTATGGATCTGCAAGCACTACTGCAGCACACCCCCTGCACATATCCAGTGTTCATGTCCACAGATCAGTCTCACTAGCATGCCTTCATTAATATGAAAGGCACGCTGCTGAGAGGGGGAATGCAAATGGGAACACCATTCACTCTATGTAGCAATATCACTATTCCTACATGGAGTTTATTGAATCCTAGCCAATATCTATGTATCTATATATATATATATATATATATATATATATATATATATATATATATATATATATATATATATATATATATATATATATATATATATATATATATATATATATATATATATATATATATATACATATATGTGTGTGTGTGTGTATGCCATTCTTTCCAGTAAATTCAGAGACAACTACAGATAGTTCCATAGCACATGTATATATAAAATATAGTGGTTTGGACTTATAGATTTCAATGAAATCAGTACATTTTCTAATAAAAATATTAAAGGTGAAGGACAATCACAGTCAAATCTTTATAGCTAACATTTTCTAACAATGGGTTCAGGACTTGTGCACACACTCAAGGAATGGGGGAGATAGAAAAGAAGATGTGAGGTATGGGTGAATGGAGTTCACTATGAAGTCTCAAAATCCCAAAATCTTGAGTTTCAGAATATCGAGTTCCGAATTTTGAGATCTTGGAATCTTGAAACTGTGACCCCCCCCCCAAAAAAACATCACCCAACACACTAAAACATGTATGCAGGGGGAAAGCCCCCCAGCACCGCCAATGTGTGGGGCTGTGCCCCCCCACACCCCTACAACTTAAATATACCAACTCTGAGATCACACTACAGCGAGGACAAAGGAAATCTCCTGGTCCACGCTTTATGCTGATCGCCGTTCAGGATTTCTAAGTTTTGAAACTTTAAACATATGGTCTTCAGTCATATTAAATTTGAAGTTTTGAGCTTTGAAATTCTGAACAGATCCCGGGTGAAAAAGAGGGACACACAGTAAGGATGTTAGAATAGGAAAATCTGAGGAAAAGTATGAGAGACATGGGCATTTTTTTGGTGGTAATTGGCCTAAATGTTTTAAAAATGGAAGGAAACATAAATATAGGCAAAGAGGAGGAGAAGGCCATCACAGCAGGTATACTCACAGAACAAATATCACAACACATGAGAGACAAAGGTTTGAAAAAAGAATAAGGACAGGTAATTTACACAGATGGCATATTACACAACATGGGCAATGGAAAGTTGACAAGCAGGGTGAGGATGCATACCAGCCACGGTGAAATCCAGAAAAAAATATGTAGCTATGCCAAAAATAGGGGTACTTTATAAATATTGCTCTTACCAACTTAGAAAGTTGATAGAATGACATGTTTTACATTACCATGGATTGTCATGAAGAGTATGTGGCCTGCAACTGACATGCTGATGTACAACATGTTGTAAACTGTGTAGCAATCATACCTGGATGTGTATGATTAAATGTAGATGTGTGTTCTAGTGTAATAAAGTAGAATCACAGTAGACATTGGATAAATAAACACGTATCTAATTAGTCTATCAGCAGTCCCAAGCAACAGCACAGAAGAGCAAATGTAGGTCTAACAATCCTAGATAACTCCAGCAGAAGACAGAACCAAACCTATGTGAATGGCAAACAACCAAGCACGGTGTCAAACTGAAATATGTCAAAAGAGCAATGAAGGCTGATACATATAAAAGAAGGTATACATAACCCAAATAAATGTGTAATGGACTGTGTATATGTTAAATACATATATACGATGTACCCACACAAGTGTACATGTATATGAATGTCTGTTAGTGGCATTAATGGAATGTACATGAAAGCAAGGTTGATGCACATACACAAATCAATGGCATGTAATATGTTTAAAATTGCAACAGTACAGCATAATATAGAAGGTAGTGCACATGGAGATGAAAAAAACCTACACAGGGTAATGCACAAGTATAATGAGAACAAGGATGCCACTGCAAACCCAGCCACTGGGGATGCACAAGCCAGTGCATTTGTTTGTGCCAGTCCCAAGCCCAGATAAATGGGGAGGGTTGCATCAGGAAGGGCATCCGGCATAAAACCTCTGCCAAATGACTTATGCGGAGAACATTCATATTTCCATACCGGATCGGTCGAGGCCCGGGTTAACAATGACCGCCACCAGAACTGTTAGCCAACAGGGTGCTGGCGGAAATTGGGCTACTGTTGGCTGAAGGAGAAGAGGAGGGGGAAGGCATGCCTGAATGCAGGAAGAGAGGAGGAAGGTTAGGAGTGTAGTAGTGAGGGTAGGAACTTTGAATGTTGGCAGTATGACTGGTATAGGAAGAGAGCCAGCTGATATGATGGAGAAAAGGAAGGTTGATATATTGTGCGTGCAAGAGACCAGCTGGAAGGGAAGTAAGGCCAGGTGTATAGTTGGCAGGTTCAAATTGTTCTATCATGGTGTGGATGGCAGAAGAAATGGGGTAGGGGTTATCCTAAAGGAACAGTATGCCAAGAGTGTTTTGGAGGTGAAGACAGTGTCTGATAGAGTGATGTTTATGAAGCCTGAAATTGATGGTGTAATGACAAATGTTGTTAGTCCATATGCTCCACAAGTTGGGTGTGCGATGGATGAGAAAGAAACATTTTGGAGTGAGTTGGATGAAGTGGTGGTGAGGGTACCCAAAGGTGAGAGACGAGTGATTTGAGTGCACTTCAATGGGTATGTTGGTGAAGTGAACAGAGGGGATGAGGAAGTGATGGGTAGGTATGGTGTTAAGGAGAGGAATGCAGAAGGTCAGATGATTGTGGATTTTGCGAAAAAGATGGACATGGCTTTGATGAATACGTATTTTAAGAAGAGTGAGGAGCATAGGGTGACATACAAGAGTGGAGGAAGATGCACACAGGTGGATTATATCCTATGTAGGAGAGCCAGTCTGAAGGAGATTGGAGACTGCAAAGTGGTGACAGGGGAAGGTGTAGTTAAGTAGCATAGAATGGTGGTCTGTAGGATGACATTGGTGATCAAGAAGGTGAGGAGGATTGTGAAAGCAGTGCCAAGGATTAAATGGTGGAAGTTAAAAAAGGGTGATTGTAAGGTGGAGTTCAGGGGAAGAGTTAAGACAGGCACTGAGAGGCAGTGAAGAGTTACCGAATAGCTGGGTAACTACAGCAGAGCTAGTAAGGGAGACTGCTAGAAAGGTGCTTAGTGTGACATCTGGACAGAGGAAGGAGGACAAGGAGACCTGGTGGTGGAATGAGGAAGTACAGGAGGGTATACAGAGGAAGAGGCTGGTGAAAAAGAAGTGGGATTGTCAATAAGATGAAGAAAGTAGACATAAGTATAAGTAGATGAGATGCATGGCAAAGAGAGAGGTGGTGAAGGCTAAGGATAAGGCATATGGAGAGTTGTATGAGAGATTGGACACTAAAGAGGGAGAAAAGGGCCTGTACCGATTGGCTACACAGAGGGACAGAGCTGGGAAAAATGTGCAGCAGGTAAAGGTGATAAAGGATAGTGAGGGAAACATACTCACAAGTGAGGAAAGTGTGTTGAGTAGATGGAAAGAGTACTTTGAAGGGCTGATGAATGAAGAGAATGAGAGAAAGAGAAGGTTGGATGATGTGCGGATAGTGAATCAGGAAGTGAAACAGATTAGTAAGGAGGAAGTAAGGACAGCTATGAAGAGGATGAAGAATGGAAAGGCTGTTGGCCCAGATGACATACCAGTGGAAGTATGGAGGTGCTTAGGAGAAATGGCAGTGGAATTTTTAACCAGATTGTTTAATGAAATTTTGGAAAGTCAGAGGATGCCTGAGGAGTGGAGAAAAAGTGTTTTGGTACTTATCTTTAAGAATAAGGGTGATGTGCAGAGCTGCAGTAACTACAGAGGGATACAATTGATCAGTCACAGCTTGAAGTTATGGGAAAGAGTAGTGGAAGCTAGGTTAAGAAAGGAGGTGATTATTAGTGATCAGCAGTATGGTTTCCTGCCAGGAAAGAGCACTACAATGCAATGTTTGCTCTGATAGTGTTGTTGGAGAAATACAGAGAAGGTCAGAAGGAGTTGCATTGTGTCTTTGTGGACTTAGAGAAAGCATATGACAGGGTGCCTAGAGAGGAGTTGTGGTATTGTATGAGGAAGTTGGGAGTGGCAGAGAAGTATGTAAGAGTGGTACAGGATATGCACGAGGGTAGTGTGACATTGGTGAGGACTGCGGTGGGAGTGACAGATGTGGTTAAGGTGAAGGTGGAATTACATCAAGGATCAGCTCTGAGCCCTTTCTTATTTGCAGTAGTGATGGATAGGTTGACAGATGAGATCAGAGAGGAGGCCCCATGGACTATGATGTTTGCAGATGACATTGTGATATGTAGTGAGAGTGGGACCAGGTTGAGGAGACCCTGGAGAGGTGGAGATATGCTTTAGAGAGGAGAAGAATGAAGGTCAGCAGGGCTAAAACAGATTATATGTGTAAATGAGAGGGAGGGTAGAGGAATCGTGAGAATGCAGGGAGTAGAGTTGGTAAAGGTGGATGTATTTAAGCACTTGGGATCAACAGTTCAGAGTAATGGTGAGTGTGGAAGAGAGGTGAAGAAGAGAGTACAGGCAGGGTGGAATGGGTGGAGATGAGTGTCAGGAGTGATTTCTGGCAGATGGGTACCAGTAAGAGTGAAAGGGAAGGTCTACAAGAGGGTAGTGAGACTAGCTATGTTATATGGGTTGGAGATGGTGGCATTGAAAAAAAGGCAGGAGTCAGAGCTGGATGTGGCAGAGTTAAAGATGTTAAGATTTGCACTGGGTGTGACTAGGATGGACAGGATTAGGAATCAGTATATTAGATGGTCAGCTCAGGTTGGACAGTTTGGAGACAAAGCAAGAGAGGCGAGATTGCGTTGGTTTGGACATGTGCTGAGGAGGGATGCTGGGTATATTGGAAAAATGATGCTAAGGATGGAGCTGCCAGGTAAGAGGAAAAGAGGAAGGCCTAAGATAAGGTTTATGGATGTGGTGAGAGAGGACATGCAGGCGGTTGGTGTGAAAGAGCATGATGCAGAGGACAGGAAGAAATGGAAACAGATTATCTGCTGTGGCAACCCACGGGAACAGCTGAAAGAAGATGATGATGAATGAGAACAAGGATGCATTGCAAGCATTAGCCAGTAACTTATGTCCATGTGTCCTGCATTATAAAATGTCCATACAATTAACACATTTTCACTGTGTCAGATTAATACATGACAGTGGTCATTAGTCATAACAAAGGCAAACATATTTTGCAAAAAATCATAGCAAAATATGAGGGTGGGAGGAAGGTGGTCAATTGAGCCCACATCAGGTAAAAGCAGGACAAGGTAAGTTGATACAATGCAAATGCATATGTACAGCGCATAGGGCACTATAGAAGTATAAAAGCCAAACAAATGTATATTTAACCAAATGGAAAATGTATGTTAAATGGCCAGATTGGTTGCTGATATGATAATAACTGGACATGTATAAAATACACAGTAATGTGCAATCATGTCACATCAACATGCATAGGCAAGCAAGCTAAAAATTACAAGTACATACACATGTACTGCCATGCAAATGTCAAGTAAAGAAATGCATGCTTTTGTCAACCACCCTGCTCATTATGGCAGAGCACACTCATATAAGCATGATTACAGCACATCAGCAGTAAGTCAGTGAATGCTCACATGGCAAAGGTACATTTGTGTGTCGGTATGTATCCAGCTATGTGCACACACATGTACATCTAGTTTATGCGTACATATATTTGTAGAAGCTGTAACCCAATGTCAGCATGTAATGGGTGTGGAAATGCTACATACAACAAACACACTATAATATACTGTTAAAGAATATGTTTATAGATCAATGCTATATTGCTGTTTGATGAATTCAGAAAAGGAGGACTGCACATAGCCAGGATATACTTGTGTATGATCCCACATGGCATCAGTATTTTCAACCCATGGCACACAACACCACATCATGTCAGTGGGACATAATGATAACTGCCATTCCAAACACATGTGGAATAACATGTCTATCCGTTGCACAAACCTGATACAGCAAAACCCAATTCCAAGGCATATCAAACTATTTGTAATGCAGTATGGATAAAATATGTTATCTGCCATTTGTACCATTTAAATATATGTTTACAGGCTAATTCATGAAGCAGTAGCTGCAGGTTAACTGCCACAATGCATGGACAGCAAAGTGTAATGTATTAATGTGTGTTAAACACACACTGAAACAGAAGCAAATGCCACATGACAATATCACATAAGCATGACAGATACATGGTATACATGCACAAGACTTCATATAGGGTCCAATTAATGAAATAGCAATCACCATGATGGCAGCATAACACAAGTGGACACACAGACAATACTTACGGACCAGAAGGATGAGGCTGATAGGGCTCAGACTCTTGAATGACCTTTATTTATTTTATTTATTTAACATTTTTTTACCAGGAAAGCCTGACTGGGACAGAGCCCATTTTCAGTGGAGGCCCAGGGAGAAACACTCTAGATACATGCCTTTGGAATGTGGGGGTAAACCAGAGCACCTGGAGGAAACCCACATGAATGCAGGGAGGACATGCAGACTCTGCACAAAATACACCCCAGCTGAGAATCAAACTGGAGAACCTTTTGCTGTAAGGCAACAATGCTAACAGCTGCACCACTGCACCACCACCTCAAGAGCTATCACGCTGAATGAATTCTGCATAGCCCATACCATATCCTCAAAGATGGATCCCATCATGTCCCTCATCTGTGTTTGGAACACATCGGTCATGACCTCACTTCCTGAATCTCCTCCCAATAATCATCTTGATTGGGTGCAGGCATGATGGCTTGAGCAGGGGTGGGTCCAGGTTCTTCATCATCATCATCATCATCGTTACAGTCATCCTCAGAAGGCTCTGGCAGTGGCCTGGCATGTGCTCATCATCATCTTCTGATCAGACTACATCAATGGATCTCATGCTCTATCAAGATTAACTGCAACATACAACGGAAAAGAAAAGTCTATCACCCAGAACAGCCCCATGAATGTCATAGCACAATAGAATATGATTATGATGACAAATTACACAAGGTCTGACAAATGTCCATCATGGACAGAGTTACCTCATAAATGCATGGCCCTATATGTCCTATTCATAAACAAGAAATCAGTATTCTTTTTTAACAATTCTATAGACACACCCATCTAGGTCATTAGTTTTGTAAGAATGTATGAATGCTCAAGTCAAGAAATTGCACTGTCTGCATTGATGCATTGAATGATTTATATGAACAGCGACACAGTGTCATTGTTTAAATGAGGAGAAAGTGATATAACAATATTATGGACAATAGGCTAGCAATATGACAAACATCTGAGACAGTCAGCATGATAATTTGCTGAACACACATCAATATAATGTCTGCAACAGTAAAAGCAATATTATATGTTCAATCACCACAGATGGTGACATATGAGAGTCTAATATATCTGCTACTAATAGTATTGTATTAGTATGTATTAGCAACCAGTAGCCTTAAAAATCAAAACATTGTGAATATGCTTGCTGATAATGAACTGCTGCACACAAATATTCATCTGCACAAGTGTCAGTAAACATAGGTTGTAACTGCGTTTCTGTCAAAACACCCAAGGTGTTGGAGGCAGTTGCAATGCAAATCTTGACCTACAGGGTGCTCTGGCTATGAACTGCTGCAATCAAATTTGTATCTGCAGAAGTGCAAATAAACCCAGGCTTTAAGTATGGTTGTACCAAAACACCCAATGCATTGGAGACAGATGTAACACTAATGCTGAACTAAAGGGCATGCCGCACAATTTGGAAACAGTAACACAACAGACATTCAATCACTTTGTGGAGAAACAGGCTATGCACCACAAAGAAATTATTAGAAAACACAGCCATAGATGCAAGATACAATGCAACAACAACAAATGCAAGTAGACTTGTATGCAAAACATTCATTTGAAATTATGTGTGCCAGAATCACCAACCCAGCTATTATTTAGATTGTAGAGTGCAATTCAAAAACTGTGTGCTGAACCAAAAGCTCAATGCTACATGGAATACAAGCATGTAAACAGGGGAAGATGCATTTAATTTCATAAAACAGGAAAAATAATCAACATGCCTCTCACCCTCTGCTGTTCCTCAAACTTGTGCACCTGCTTGATGCACATGGCTTGGGTACTGCTCACCTGAGATTAGAAAAAGAATGCATGACTGATGTAATCCTCAATTAACAATCAAATACTTTTTTTCACTGTAGTAGATAATCACAATACACATTTGATAATGTTTGTATAGAATGAAGAGCATGAGATTCAAGCCTACAACCACAATCGACATTGAAATTCTAATGCTGAGAGCTACTTCCCTAGCTAACACATCTTGACTGAAAAAAGCATGTTTTGAATGCAGTGCAAATACTTCTTTTTATGATATCATCTGGATGGGGATGGCTTACTAAAAAGGATCATGGCTTTGGATTTCAAAGTATGAACATGTACTGGTCATGTAGCTAAACAGTTTGAAAATTACATTCATGTCAGCACTATGTTACAGTAACAGTAATGGAGAGCGACCATTCCTCAGACAGTGGGACAGTGTCATGTAGCATAGAGCTTCTGTGCACAGAACCATACATGTGGTTGTACATGAAGGGCAGAGTAAGGTATGTGTGAGGACCATGATATTCCTTGTTTCAAAGTGCACATAACTGGGAAAATACATACATCTTCCCTTTTCTACATTTTAACTGTTAGTCTGCCCATCCCCCTCCCTCAAAACTTGAGACTAATGTTGTTCTTGAATTGACTGTAATATTTCATGATAAAACAGACCTTGATCGTACGTTTACAAAGTATACAGTATTAACCAAAGAATTGCTCAGATACATAGCAGTATTTAGCAAACTTTATTGACCCTGCTGTTAAATTGCTGATGTTAACAGAAAATTACGGATTATGGATATGCTCATAGTAATTTGACAAATAAATGAGTTCTTTGCAACCATTCCTAAAATATACATTAATATCAATAAGTGGGAATATGCTTCTCTAAATAAATGCTATGTGTAGATTAACGCAAGATAACAGTTTCAGATATGTGTCCCATCTCTGGATTTGAGCACACAACATGGCAAAAAGTAGTCATGTTGGCCTGTTTCCTTACAAGCCAAGCTAACAGCCAGCACACGCTGTTCCCAGGTAAACAGGTCCTGCTCTACAAACTTTTCTTTAAAAAGCTGATGTTGTAAGCTGCGGTGGTACAGCAGTAGCATTGGTGCCTCACAGCAAGAGGTTCTCCAGTTAAATTCTTGGCTGGAGTGCCTTGTGTGTGGAGTCTGCATGTCCTCCCCGTGGTTGAGTGGCCTCTGAAAGACATGCATGAATGGGCATGCCTTCGCTGAAGGTTGGGCTGCCAACTTGGCACCATAAAAAAAAAATATATATATATATATATATATATATATATATATATATATATATATATACTGCCAATCATTAGCGGACTTGAGTTCCGCTGTGGCGACCCCTATCTGGGAAAAGCCGAAAAGATAAACAACATCAGACCATTGCAGGTTATATTCATAAGACTTCCATGACTAATGCTGTTATTTGTACACATACAACAGAAACATTAATATCATGTTTTGGAATATGCTTCTCCAAAGAAATGCTTTCAGTGAATTAAACCAAGATAATGGTTACAGATATATGTCTTCCCTGTGTGGATTAGAACCCACAGTATGCCAAATTTTAGACAGGCTGGCTAGTTGCCTTACAGGCCAAGCTAATGGCAGGGGTTTCATTTCAGAAAACAGGTACTGCAGATATTTATTAAAAGTCCTCCTGAGAAAGGATGAATATGGAAACTGCAAAAATGTATTGGAAATTTTATTGTACAGAAATAAATGCTATCAACACATAATTGAAAACATATGTGTAAGCAGTCAGACAGGCATTCCTTTTTAGCTTAAATAAATGTCTGCCTACTTTCTTAGAAGAAATGTATTAATGAAGTTATGTGTGTGTTTTTATTACAATGTATAATGGTGCAGTTGGCTAGGCTTGTATAGGCCGTAGGGTCGATAGCCTAGTACCAACCTATGAACCTATACTGTGGTATTATAATGGAAAATTATGAAGTACACAGTCATCTGAGGCCTACACGCTATAGGCCTCAATGATGCACAGTCATAGTAGCTATATGAAATTATGACGTTAGGAGTCATACAACATATGTATATCTACAAAGGTCATAATTATGGGTATTATACACATTATTAAGTAAATTAACAACATGGGAATTAAACCCACAGCTATCTCGCCATTATTTACCAAGTCAACTTAATTATCCCCATGAGCTAATTCTCAGGGCAGCTACTAAATGGTTATAAAAACATCTATCTGTATATATGGGACAGAAATATCTGTAAAATCCATAAGAATGCTCAGGTATGTGTAGAATATGGACACTTATTGCATGGATCTACGGGGTGCCTCTGCATCTGAGAGACCCTCCACTGTAGATCCTCCATGTCCCTCTAATGCAGTTCATCACAGTGACGGCAAATCTGTACTCCAGTGTGGCAGATCTCTGTCCTCCTTTAGTGGTTCTTTGCAATCCAGTTCCATATGTCTATCATGGCAAAGTTCCTAGGTCTGGCTCTCATCCTCTGCTCCAATCCTGCATACACTTTTAACATCTGGCTTATCTCTTCCTCAGTCCAGTTGGACACATAGAGACATCTCGGCTTCCTCAAAGTAGTCATCATGATAATCGAATTGAAAAAGTCTGGAAAATACATACACAGAGAAATGCTCAGTGAGATAACACTCAGTTGTCAGCAATGGTCTGATCAGTAAATGCATCAAAATCAGTATTTGAAAGTGGCACTGATGCCATGTTATCAGATCATTGGAAGATATTGGGCATTTGCCATACATGGTACCATTTATTGATTCCTATTGGGTGTTTATGCAGTACACCTAGGTGTTATGACGCATGAAGCCAATTTACACGGAGGTATGCAAATGGGATTCCAAAAACCTGAATTTTAATGAATCTCATTAATTATGTATGGCACAGATGGTACCTAAAGATGGGTGAACATTAGGTGCACTTTGATTCTTTGATTCGAAGTGAGAGGTGAGGGGTACATTGGTAATTGGTAGTATTTCTGTTTTGGTGATTAGCAAATCTCTTCAAGTCATTCATACCCAAAGGTACCTGTTGAAATTAATTTTTAGTCAAAATGTTATCTTTTACAGAAGCTGTTATAAGTTACTGGAGTGATGTTGTTTTGAACTTTACAGTTTACAGGTGTTGCTATTTTAATAAGTGATTTTAGTCCCATATGCAGTTGTATAGACATACTTATACTGAAAATGTTAACAGTGTATGAGGGCTAATTTATGGATCATCCACAATTCTTACTGATAATTCCTTGGACTTTGTGATGTAACTATATAAACTTACAGATTCCAACACTATCCATATCTAGTATGTAATGTTGATATTTCTTAATTCATGCATCCTAACAAAACTGTTAAAACATGTGCTGTTGCAGCTACTTATTCAATAATGATTCTTAACAAAGGTGTTATCACTACTGCCTCAGAATACTAAGGATCCATACTGTCCATGGCCTGTCTATGGATCCTGAGGTATTCCGACACTTTCTATAAGTTATTCAGTTGTTCTTATATTTTAATGTGAAATGCAAGCAGACTCCTGTGGCATGATGCTGTTCTCTTTGAACCTCCATTCAACATACATGTAGTATGAGGGGTTCTAAGTCCACTCATGAACTGTAAAGATATTGCAAGTTATGTTAATTTTACAAATGTTACGCATGAAGGCATTGTTGTTGCTTTTATATGTCACATTAGTATTTTTTCACAGACAGTGTTATACAGACATTTGAGTTGCTTAGGAATGCATATTGTTTATCTTGACATATGCTGTTCACAGAATCAAATGCATAAATGGGCTCACACAGGTATATTATCATGTGCGTGTCATTGTATTACAGTTAGCCCACCATCCTAGGGCTGACAACCTCACCCTCAAGGACAATGACATCATAATTAATGCTCTCCAGCAACATGGACATAGACTCTAAGGCCATTCCAGTGATACAGTTCGGACTGACCTCACCAACATGATCAATGCAGTTGGAGGCCACACCCAATCCCATAAAGCCTGTAGATGGCAATGCTCAGACAGGATCCTTCATGCAGCCAACATAGTGAGATGTTACAAGATATCAAGGAATGCCACAAGTGGTGGATCATCATCAATACCCTGATGATATCACAATATTTTTCACTTCACTACATACAAGAGGGGAGCAACACATCCCAGGGGTGGGACTGAAGCTGAAGTTCCAGGCCAAACCTATATTTCTTTCTTTCCATTACATGACTGTATATTGAGACAATCACTGCATTTGCTGTAGCATGCATAGTCACGTATTGTTATTTTTGATTTACAACAGCAGAACTGTGCCTATGCACACACAAACACACAGGGTGAGGATGCTGAAAATAAATCTAATGATGTGTATTGATACAACTGAAGTACAGACAGAGCAGTCCAAACAACATTCATAATGCTGCTTGCATTAATATTCACAGGTCTATTCACTTCAGGACTAAACTAGGGAACGGCAGGTGAGTGTCTCCATACTGTGCTGTCATGACCACTACCTGCTACTGCCTCAGCTTCATGTCACAGCACTGCTTTTTACTATCATATTGCTATTTACCTAACATTGTACACTACAGGTACATCCAGTGACAGCCCAAGCTGTGCAGGTTCAATAACAGACAGACCAGGTATGCTACAGCAAAATTGTCATAGCTTGCATCAATGTGTAGTACACATGTGACACATGGCACTTATGTCAATATTGGTCAACACTAGCCCATCTGGTATAGAGTTGTAATCTCTATCATGTGAGTATTTTCAACCTTTTGTTACTGTGTTGTATATGTGATGCTGTCGGTATTGTTTTTTGCAAAATACATGACTGTGTTGTCTCTCTTTACTTTCCCACTGCAGGATCCAGAGGAGAACCAACAACCTCTCTATAGAAGGAGTCTGGCACCCCATAAAGGGCCCATATATACAGGAAAATGCAGAGTCCCTGTAATCACAACTACACAGGTAAAAGCTGCACTTTCTAAAGCCAAAAACACAGCATCCATGGGACCGGACAACATCCCAGGCTGTGTTTTACATGAACTTCAGAATGAACTGGCTCTCCACTTAAGCATCATGTTCAATAATAGCCTCGCATCAGGCTTTGTGCCCACTGAATAGTGCACAGCAACAGCTATCCCACTCCATAAAGTGGGAGCCACCACTGATCCCAGGAACTATTGACTTATTAGCCTGACGAGCCTGGTCTGCAAGTCCATGGAACGCATCATCATGGAACTCATTAACAAAGACATTGGTAACCTCCAAACTCTGGATCCCATCCAGTTCAGGTTTGTGAAAGGCAGATCATGCCTCCTGAACCTGATCGACTTCTTTGAGGCAGTCACCAAAGCCGTAGATGAGGGTAAGGTGGTTCACACAGCCTACCTCGACCTCACCAAGGCTTTTGACAACATCCCCCATTCTGGAATTATTGCTAAACCCACTAAACTAGGTATAAATCCCTACGCCACAAGATGGGTTGCCAACTGGCTCACTGACAGAACCCACACTGTAAAAGTTGCAGACTCCAAATCTGACCTCAAAGCAGTGACAAGTGGAGTACCACAGGGTACCGTTCTGGGACCTCTCCTGTTTGGTATCTACTTCGCTGAAGTGCAGGCTAACACAGAAGGCCTCTGGCTAATGAAGTTCACAGATGACTGCAAACTAGGAGCCATAGTCAAGTCCACAAATGATGTGAACATCCTACAGAAGGGCCTCACTGAGACAGATGCCTGGTGTCAGAGCCATGGCCTCAAGCTCAATGCCAAAAGTGCAGTGTCATCCCCTTTGGTTAAAACTCTGTACCCATGAACTACCACATAGGCAGCAATCTACTTAACACCCAGGTGGACAGTAGTCTCTCCTTTGATAGTCACATCGCCACAGTAGTCAGGAAGTCCTTCTACGTGGCACACCTCATCATAAAAAGGTTCTCATCCAGGAAAAAAGAGGTCATTGTTCCTCTCTACTCGACAGTCATTAGACCCATTATAGAGTACAATGCCCCTTTTGGAATGTACCTCACAAGATGTTTGCAGCAGCTGGAAAGGCCACAGAAGTACCTCACAAAGAAGATTACTGGCCTCAAACAAATGTCCTACACTGACCATCTTAAAAACTCCAGCTTTACTCCGTAGCATATCACCTACTCTGAGGTGATCTCTGCCTAACATATAAAGCTATGTCAAACCCAGAGCTGTTGGACATGCTACACCTAAAGAAATCCCACTCCCTCTGAGCTACACACTCTAGGGACCTAAACCTTGTCACCACAATAAACAGTATGTGCTGGAGGGATAGATTCCAGTCCCAGAGACTTCCCATACTCTGGAACAGGCTACCCATCTATGTCAAGCAAAATGCTTCATTAGCACTTTTCAAGAAAAATCTTGATGAGTGGATGAGAAATAGGAAATACACCCCGGGGATCACTTCTGTGTCTCTGCTCGACAGTGGCACAGGAAAATAACTTTCTTGGGTGGCGTAAGCCAGGGAACCTTGTTGGCTAGGCTTACATAGGCCCTTGAGCTGATAGCCTAGTACCTACCTATAAACCTATGAACCTATGGTATGATATTAACTATGTCTCATATGTGTCAATACTGTTAATCCTGTAGTTGTCTTCAATTCATACTGTGTCCTTCCCATTCCTAGGCCAGTATGCATCAATGTCATTGAGTACACATAAGAGTGTTATGTGTATGCTATACCTTTTGAATGTTTTAACAGTGTTCACCTAGTTAATGCTGTCAATGATGTGATCACTAATGCTGTTTTTTCCCCTCTTTAACACCACCATCTTCCCATGAGCTGCTGTCAAGTGTGTGTTGTTTTTTGTATTCCTCACATCTGTCATATATGTTGGCCTTGTAACCAAATTAAAAACTTCATGTACATACATTTTGTGAAAAATACATACATACACACATACATACAGTAGACTGCATGTAAAGTCATTAGTATTTTAACATTCCAGTGAGATATACATCCCATATGTCTTTGATGATATTCATCATGTGATGTAAGCACATTGTCCTGAATCATGTCATTGTATCTTGTAGCACATCAACTATCTGTGTCATCCAGCAGCCCATCCAGTGATTCTCATGTGGTTAAAGATGTGTCTTAGTGTGGTATTATGGCCCCTGGTACAGAGGACCTTGAAGTGTTTGGAGAGACCATCCACGAGGTTGATAGTGATGATGCTGCAGCTGTATCCTCAAATGTTGAGATCAACTTGTCTAGCTACTCAAATGATGCTGGCACAGTGGATGTTGAACAGGGTGAGGCCATCGACCAACAGACCCCAGTTAAGGCAGCTGCTGACAGCTGTTCCATACAGAAACCAAAAACAGGACATTGCAGTAGAAGTAGGTGAGTAGATGTGCATAGCCAGGTGTCAGAGGGTGCCCTCCTCCTGTTGTACACAGAAGAATGGTTGCAGCAACACCATTAGTCAGACATATGTTCACTTGTCCATGCCATAGATCATGTCACACACCAACTACATGTCATTCAAGAAGGACAAGAACACAGACGCTATGAGGTTATGGCTGCATTGGCTGCTCAGAATGACAGACTGCTAGCTGTGGTATAGTCATTAGAAGCCTTGGCCTCTATGGTACTGCAGCAGTGGTGTGCTACTAGCAGGATTCTGTGTTCCATGACTTCGCTCAGCATATTGCAACATGGGAGAGGCAAGCCACCTGTCCACTGAACCACTATTGGCCATTGAGAATCACTGTCTATAGTTCAACTTGCACAGAATTCAACTGCTGGTCCATCTGCTGTGGTCCCACCAGTCACTCAGCCTTCAACTGGCAGTCATGCTCCTTCATCTCAACATGGTGTTGTCACTCCATCCATCTCCTCTGTGGAGCAACCAGGGCAATGTGTTTCTGTACATGGTTGTAGAAGAGCAGGCCATGATATGATATGTCAGCAAGGTGACCCTAGACTATATTAGAGTGTGCCCAACAGTGTGGTACACATAGCTGGATCATATAATTGAATTACCACTTTACTGTGATGTCTTATGATATTAAAATTTCTGCTTTATGTCCTGTGTTTTCTTTTTTTTTCATGATAAGAATGTGTAGCACTGATATGTGTACCTTACTGTCTTCCATACAGTGATACAGCAATCTGAATGTGTATTCACTCCTGTGTAAGTTGTGCCCTGAGCTGATGATCCATGTTGCAACACATTTTCATATGTTCATGTTGTAATATGCTATGATTATGGTGTTTTGTCTGATGCTCATTGTGTACTTCTAGTGGATACTTGCCATAGATGCAATCTGTGTTGTTGTAGTGAGGCAACACCTGAACTTCAATGTTCTGTCTGTGTACTCATATACATGTGGCTTGGCATGACTCAAATATATGGTCAGATGCTACCATGTTGCCTGGGGCTGCACTTGCGGTCATATCCTACATTGCCTATACCTATGCCTCAGTCCCCTATCAGTGGCGGCTGGTGACTTCAAATCAAAGGGGGGCTGCAGGAGACAGTTGAATGGGTGGAGCCAATGGGAAGGGTGTGGCCGACTAGAAAGGGGAGGAGCTATTCTCAAAACCACAAAAACTGGAACTTTAAATACGCTGCCCTGGGTGCCAAACTGTCATTATGAGAGTCCAATCAAGACAAAATGAAGTGTAGAAGAAAAAAATATTTCAATGCATTGGCTGCATGACAGCTTATTTAATATCTAGATGGAAACAAAAAGGTTGTGAGGCATGAAAAAATAAATTACTTTTTAAATACATTACTGGAATGCCAGTCAAAATCAAGTATAAGAAAAACAAGCAGCACTCAACTCAAACCACTTCTCCTTGCACTTTCTAATTATAATTTATATTCAGCTTTATTAAACTACCAAGTAACATGCTGAAAGTAGCAATCTCTGTGATACCTCCACTTGTAAAAATGTTTCTTATCCAAAAAAGACCTGCTGCCTGACAACAACTATCTACTTGTTTCATGGGGAAAACAAGATCAAAGTAAAAAATGAAACACAAACAAGAAACAAGCTCAAGAAACATTGCTTTAAGGATTACTGCACAGGTAATGGCCCACACATGATAGATTGGCATTCTGTTTGGTTTACAGGCAAAGCCTACAAATATGACTGCAAGTCTCCAACAAATGTAATGAGCTTCTTAAAATAATGTAATCCTGTTCTTTATTACAAATACTGTCATATGCATTTCAATACCCAAGGCTTATACGTTATCTAGTTATGTAAGTATTCTCTGCATGGCAACAACAGAAAGACTTTCAATGTTAGCATTTAGCAGTATGCTTATTAAAGCTTACAATCTCAGACAAGCTTACCTGATGGTCATTAAAGCATTGCTACTTAAATACAGAGCAACAGGCACTTTCTGAGTAATAATAAGCATAAATCAACAGTATAAAAATATGACAGAAAGCAGATCATTCTGCAAAATCAAGGACAGAATAAAAGTAGTATTTGTGTCTATCTTGGATGGGGGGATACTCTGCACATTTACACTGCATAACTGCTCCTTGCCTTGCTTGGACACATACAGAGTCACTACATGTGGGAGTGGGGTGCAACACATATGTCACAATTTGAAACGTCTCTGGCTGACTGTGATGGCCCTGACACATTTGTCATACCTCTCAACCTCAGACCAAGAAATCTGGACAAAGCCATACATAAAAGTGGGACAGAGGCCCAAAAATAAGGACACTTTTTAAATATTGCTCTTATAAATTTAGAAAGATAATAGAATAGTAGGTCTTCCATTAGTATGAATTTTTCTGAAGGGTATGAAATCTGAAACTCAAATGTCTGTCATTATTTTCTAACTTCAGTCTTTAATGATTTGCCACTAATTTGCCAATAAAACACAATGTTATGAAAAATGGACCAAAAATGTGATGCAAAAATATAAAATAGCCACACAATACAGCTGGGAACCTGTCAAAGAAGGGACACTTTTTTAATATTAGTACTGCTAACTTGAGCAGCTGACAAAATAAAAGAATCTACATGCATTTCTGAAATAAAAGAAATCTATAACTCTGATTATTAGTTATTTCTTAATTGTAAACCCTCCACGTTTTCTTCCAAAATTGCCATTTTGCGGCAGGATTATTAGGGGAAGAGCAACATTTTGAGCCAAAATTGGGGACAGTTGAGAGGTTTGGATATGCCTAATTCTATAAAGCAATTTATTTGCATGTACCTCTCAACCTGTTAATGCAGGAAATCTGGACAAGGCCAAATATACTGGGGGAACATATAAACAGTACTAAAAATTGTTGTATAAACTGAGACAGTTGATAGAATAACAAGTCTTGCTTTAGCATACATTTTTCTGAAGGTTATGAAGTCTGAACTCAGTGTCTGTCATTATTTAGTGACTTAATTTCTAAATTATTTGCCAGAAAACCACACATTTTATGAGGAGCTAACCAAAAATAAGAAGCAAAAATCTATTCATTCTGTCAAAATCTGGACAGTTGAGAGGTATAGCTCAGCCGGGGCTATCATTGAGTTTGCCGCTTTTACCCCTCATAAAATCATGGTCGAATGGAGCCTCCCCCCTGCAGCCATTCCAATGAACCATTACTTGGCTATTTCACCCCATTTACCATAAACATTAATGCGCATGCTGCTTTACTTCTACAATGATTTGGACTTCATTTGAAAGTTTTATTTTGCATTTTACAGCACAAACACTAAAACATCTGCTAAACAAAGCGATGCAATCTGACAGTGAAAACAGACTTATTGGCATTAAAACTTCTCTGCCCTTGAAACTCACATTTACTGAAACAACATTGAAACCCACATTCAAAGAAAATAAATTTTGCCAGTGGTAGATAAAGATTAACTTTGGGCTGTTTTCAAATCATAGGCCCCTTGCACACGAAACATACATGTGTTCTTTGATACACCTTCCTGATTGTATTAAATTATATTCCTTGTACAATATAGTGCAGTTGTTAGAGGGCGTTTTAAATTTGTTGTCTTGAACATTTTTCCAGTAAACAATGAAACAAAATGCATGCACCAATAATGACAAAACTTCCCAGTTCAGAACATTTCTATCATAAAAGTCTACTCAGACTTCTACAGTCCACCAGTATCAGTAAATATGCACAATCTCTGAAGTAGTAAAAGTCATCTAAATAATTCCACATTAAAGAAATCTGTAACTAATGAAGAGGTTGCTGCTAGCAAACAACTTCATATTTCATTGTTTCATCTACAAATAAAGTGCATGTTGCCCTTGAGGAATAAATTGCCTATGTTGCATTAAAAAATGATAAGCTAGTAATATTGCAATAGGGAATGGATGGTAAACTGATAACACGTTCATATAGTTACTAGGTATCTTCACCAAAAAGGACTGCAGCATCCACCCCCCTTTACAATACAATACAGTTATTAGTAATGCATCTACCTACTGTGGGAGTAGAACCCACAGCCTTCTGCATCAAAAGCAAGTACACTACCCATTATCCTATTAACAATGCAAGCAGGTTCAGCATAAGCAGCACTAAACTTTTGTTCCTCTGCAGCTCTCAGCTTCTTGTAAAATCTACTTGACACTCAGCTGTATCTCTGAACTTTGCAGCACAAGAAATCTGGAAAAAGCCAAAATTTAGGGGGGGGGGGGCAAAAGACCAAAAAACAGGGATACGTTTTAAACATTGATTATATAATGTTGGAAAGTTGCTAGAATAAAATGTTTTACCACCATAAATTTCACTGCCAAGTATTGAACCCAGGACCCTGTGCAAAATAGTCAGAACAACATACCACTATGCCAAATCATCTGTTTTATGAAAGTGAGGAAGACTGAAACTTAAATGGGTACCATTTAGTGAATTCAGTTCTCACTATAACTGTCAACATCTTAGCACAAAACACCTGAACAAAGCCAATAATGGGGGAATACAGCTCCCAAACATATTCAGTGAATTCAGTTCTCACCATAGTTTTCAACCTTGGCACAAAAAAACCTGGATGAAGCCAATAATGTGGGAATACAGTTCCAAACATAGGGACAAATTTTAAATATCCATCTTATAAACTTAGAAAATTGCTATAATAGGTTTTGCGTTACCATGTACTTTCTGAAGAATATGAAGTCTGAAATTCAAATGCTTGTCATTTTTATTTAACATTTGTTAACCAGGAAAGTCTGACTTAGAACAAAAGCCAATTTTCAGCAGAAACACTCCAGACACATGTCTTTGTAAGATGGGATGATACCAGAGCAAACCCACACAAACACAGGGAGGACATGCAGACTCCACACAGAAGGCACCCCGGCCAAGAATCAAACCAGACAACCTATAGCTGTCAGGCAACAGTGCTACCACTGCACTACTGACTGTGTTAAGAAACAAAAATACAGAAACCACAGATTTTATGAGGAACAGAACAAATATGAGGTAAAAATCTGCAAATGTTTTATAAATGGTGGTGAGTAGGGAATTCAGGCTCTTGCCACTTGGCCTCAAGGTATAGGGTTCAAGCCTTATTCTCTACACACCACCATGTAGCAAATGGGGCATTTCACACACACACACACACACACACACTGAAGCTACATTTCAATGCTAAAGGCTATTTGGGAGGTTCATCCTCTGCTAAACCCACACCTTTAATGCTAACTTTAAAATGAGTTATACAAAAAGTCAGATTATTTACTCTGGATATCCACTGAAGTTGGCAGCACTCCTTTACCAGTTCTGACATTCCTTCACATAGTCTGTCTACAACAACTGGCTGCCTGTCCCATATGCAATAAAAGATATCAGGCTGCTTAATTACTTATATAACTAGCTCTGATAGTAAGGAAACTCTCCATCAGATGTCTCATCTTTCCTTACTAAAGCAAGAAAAATGACACTTCATATCTGCTTAACATTGCAACCATGCATCAAGTAACTGAATTGACAGTTATATCAGTGCTAAAAATCAAAGTCTCATTAGCACTGTGCACTTCAAAGCAAATTCATTGAAACTTCAAACGTTTACTCTCTGTGCACCATTTACTAGATACATCATGAAATTCTTTATGCTAGGAATATGTCAAATGATTTTCCCTTCAGATGGACTGACAAAAAAAAAACTGACTCATATCTATAAACACAACTTCATGAGTAGCATGTTTATTCCAGTGTACTTCTTCAGAAAAGATATTCAAGTTGGATCTTAGTAGGATACCCTACCAAAAAAGGAAAACATTCTGACGTTTCAGTAGGTCAAATCTTTCATGTTTCAAGTAAGGTTAGTATGCCACTAACCAGGAAGTTTTTTTTTAAATGCTTTGTAATTGTAGTTGTCTGCTACCTGTCAGGACTTAATAACTATGACTATAAAAGTGCAGTTGATTGCTTGGGATGCGACTATGATGTGCAGTCTTATTCTCCTGGGAGAAGGGGAAAGGACACATGCTTTCTAGTTAGAAAAGTCTGTGGAAGAACTATGCTGGATTATAGCACATCTATCACAAATCAAGATATTTGTAAATAAGCACTGCCTTCCATTTAGAAATCTTGCATACCTGATGAGTAGCAATTGTGGCTTTAAGAAAGACTGTCCTCATCAGTACAGCAATGATGCAGTAACAGTTCTGAAATATGTCAACAAATGTAAGCTGAATAACCTTGAGAAATGGGCAGACTTAGTTTCTGAGCTGGGTTCTGCTCGCTTGTTTGACATCAGACCAACTAGTGGTGCTGCACTTCATCCAGATCTAATTTTCTTTTATTTACCTAGGAAGATTTAATCACTATGCACCGACTGATGTAACTTGGGAGTTGTGGGACTGCAGGCTAGGGCTGCATTACAACCTGAAGCAGATGACCATGCCGTGACATAACTAGTTACAGAACTACTGTATTCCCAGTGTTAATGCTATTTTTTTCTGTTTTTGGTTTTTTTTTTCAACAAGAGTACACCTCTTTGTACTGCTAACAAGCACCTCTTAATCTCCCTCACATTAACTTTCTGCAAGTATCCTGATCATTCCCTGATGGTTCCTCCAATTGTATCTCCCAACATAGTGATGCTGAAAATCTGAATGTCCCAACATATATGGCATAGTTGAAAGGATTATGTTTTTCTGTTGTATACATTTGTGTTAGCAAAACCTGAAACACATCTTTCAATAAATCGTTTCATGTTATGACTTAAACTTGACATTTGCATATCCTTTTTTACAATAAGAACTGTACTTATCTCCCTTATAAATGAGATAACATAGTTTTGACTGCCTGTTTCTTTGAACTGTGATAGTACATGGTGTCCTTTTCATACACACTCAACAAAGGGACATATTTTTTGTATCATACTGTTTTGTACTGCTTTGTCTAGTTGTGGACTTGTTTTTCATCTTATGAAAGCAAGGTTGCAATGTTGCACAGGCCAGACGGATTATCATTTCTGACAGTCTTCACTCACATGTTCAAGGTAAAAGGCAGGAAAGAATACCACTCTGGACACAATTCAAATGTAAGATTAGCGCTTTCGTTTATCCTCAATCAATAAACTTCTTCAGACAAAAATACAAGGGAAATGACATATTTAAATACAAAAAATAGGATAACATCACTTCCTATCCTTAAAACTTTAAACAGTTACACAAAAAATTATTATTATTTCATTTAAAAATAAAAAACAAATATTACAAAAATTCATAATTAAAATTGTTATTCATTGACTCCCAGTTGTAAAAACAACTGGAAGCCTAACGGAATAAAGCTTTCATTTTCAACAAACTCATGATGGAGACAGTCTCATTCAGGCCAGGAGATACTGAAGCGTTTAATTTTAATTGCCACATTAATTCTTTTTCTTCTAGTAATAATGAAATGGGGCCCCCCCTCCCATTCTCATGAATTTTATCTATCACTAGAAACTGAAATGAGTGATCTGGAAAGGTTGACACATGTCTTGCTAAAGCATTTAATGTATTATTTCTAGATATAGCATAGACATGTTCATATATCCTATTTTTGAGGGCCGTGTCAGTCTTTCCTATATAATATGATTGGCAATTACGACATAATGCAGCATAAACTACCCCTTTACTATTACAGTTAAACTTACCTTTAATAGCAAAAATATTCCCATTAATTTCAACTTTTTTTGTCACTAAAATATGTTTACACATATTACAAGTTCCACACTTTGACATTCCACAATGTGGAATATAATCAACTAGTTTCTCCATTTCTATAATGTTCTTTAAATTCCTTCCTTTCCTAAAGGTAATAATTGGTCTTGTACCTCACTCAACATGTTCAAGGTTGCAATGTTGCACAGGCCAGACAGATTATCATTTCTGACAGTCTTCACTCACATGTTCAAGGTTGCAATGTTGCACAGGCCAGACGGATTATCATTTCTGACAGTCTTCACTCACATGTTCAAGGATCACCAGTCTATTACTGCCCTAATTACAACAATACTTACTTTAATTCTGCACCTTCACTCTGTTCTTCTTTTCTTTCTTCTTTCTTCTTTCTTCTTCTTGTTCTGTTCTTCCTTCTAGCACAGCTGACAATCCACCCAAATTAAAAAAAAAAAAAAAAAAGTAAAATAATCCGATAAAAAGTTTAAAAAAAGGTCACGACAATCCACAAGTCAAGCCGACAACTGACTGTTTGATTCTCGCTCTTTTCCCAGCTCATGATAAAGCCCGGGAAGAGAGCGACAACCAATCAGCAGCATTTAGCCCAGCAAGCATGTCATGACGTGCCTGCAAACGTCGCAGTCCGAGCCCCTTCCAATTCTATGCGGTTTGGAACCGCATAGACTTCTGGGCATCACAATGATGCCTTCATTGACTCCACCGGGCTGCAATCAAAAAAAAAAATATATATATGTTTAAAACCGCTGCAGCTTGAGGCAGTTACAGTGCGCATGCGCGTACTTCCGAGTCGCGGACTCAAATTTTGTTTTAAACCAAAAAAAAGTTTTTTTTTTTTTTTTTTTAACATTTTGATTGTCTCACTGTCTCACTTATAATTTAGCTGAGGGGGCTGCAGTCCGGCAGTCCGATGCCACGAGCTGGCCCTAGGGCTTATGTCCTCCTCCTCTTCCTGCAACACCTATGGGAAGTCTTCTTCACACATCTGGGGTTCTTGGGGTAGGTCATCCATACCTGTAGCTTGAAGACCGCCATGTGCTCTAGTTAGCATGTTGTGCAGCATGGTGCACACTGCTATAATCTGTGCTGACCTTTCAGCTGGGTATTGCAGTGCACCCCCAGATATGTCCAGATATATGAACCTAGCATTCATAGCTGTAGTCTTTCTCTCCATCCTGAAAGTTAAACATACTATACACTTTAATTACTACTTCACCATCAACATGCAGAAATGTGATCTACCGTAATTTTTTTCAGTCTTCTTAGCTATTCCATTTACAAACAATAATAATAAAACTTGTGAATTATTATATTATAATGACCTGATGGAGATGGGCAATGATGAGTTTGTACTTCTGGAGAAAACTAAGGGAGTAAATGTTCTAAGGAGAATGTGACAGGAGTTTAGTACTCAGTTGTTTCATGGTGATGCAGGAACATGAGGCTAGTGAGTAGAGCAAAATGTAGGACTTGCAAGAGGTGGAAGGGAGGGGTGGAGAGGTGGGAGAGTCAGAGTACACTGTAGCAAACATTTGTGCAACACAGAAAGTGACAGCGGTCAAGTAGCGAGGTGAAAATTATTTTGTAGAAAGAGTGAAGAAGACATAGGGGCTTTAACAGATAAGTAGACAAAACAAAGATGGAAGGGACAGACCTGACTAAACTGCACAAACATTTAAGGATGGTTATGTAAAACTTGAAAAAGATGTGGCTTTATTTACTTCACTTCACAAAGGAAAGTTGATGAGTATGGCATGCTAGAAGTGAAGTAAGCAGAAGAAGGGCAGCAGAGGACAAACTTCAGGACAGATAAGGAGACAATGGAGAGAGAACTAGATGGACTAATGAAGAAGGCAGTACTGAAACCAAATGGGTGCCTCCTAGATTCCTCAGAAATATGTCCTCTCTGTTGGTAGATCCCTTGAAGGAGATTTTTAGTAGATCACTGGCACGTGCAGACTTGCATGATGACTAGAAGACACAAGTGCATTTCTTTTGTGCAATGAAGGCACAGGAAAAACAAGTAGAACTACAGGCCTGTTAGCCCAATCGCAGTAGCAGAGAAAATCAAGAAGAGAATCTTTATAGGAAGATTTGTTTTCAGAGGACAGTTGTCTGTAGGACAACAACCAACTCTGAACCATGGACAAAAGGAGTGGTTAATGAAAGTTGTTTATGTTTCAAACAACTTGTCAAGGTTTTACTAGTAGATGTGCTCGACCAGGTCTTTGTGATTAAACAAATGCCTGTCACCATATATCTCAACCTTTAAGAGCAAGAAAGTTGGACAAAGCTGTCAGAATAATATGTATTAATGTGTGTATGCTTAATGCTAATTAGAAGCTAAATGAGTTAACACGTTTTTCATTCTATTTTATATGCACTGTTTTATATATAAATTGAGTTTCATATGAGACTGAAAAGATGCTTTTTGAAACTGCAGTGTGCTTTCTGAAACTTGCAAGATGCCCTCTGACCTAGTAATTGCTAGCACAGCACTATTCATGTTTATGCCTTTTGGGAATGTACTTGAGAAGCAGGTGCTTATCTGCTAGGTCAGGAGAGAATGAATGAACAATGCTATATCCTGTAAATGTAATGATTCTAAACAATCAGCTCTGTTCGAAGTATGAGAACATGCACAGCTGCAGTAGCTTAGAGATAATGTAGACAAAGGATTATTAGAGAAATGAACTGCTAGCTTTGTGCTTGAATTAACCATAGTACCTTGAATGGTAACATTGCATGTATCTAACTGGTGGTAACCAAGGCCACGTTGTTTTCCTTAGGAAGTTTCTCACAAAAATTGATAAATCAGCAGAAATTCGTGAGACTAATTGTTAATAAGTGATGATGAAAAGACTTGTGATTTGTTACGTCAGCTTGGTAGGCAATGTCTTATTAGAAAGTGTATAAAAATGAAAGTATTTCCTGTTTCCAGTTAGACAAACTCTGTATTAGCACGTTTTTGTCTCCTTGCTGCAAGATTAAAGTGCCTTAACCTGAACCTACCATGTTTTGATAATTTTTAAAGTACATTTTTCCTTTGACAGTTTGGTCCTTCGGACCGGAAAGTACCTCTAACTCTAGGCCTAGGTCAGAATTGGGCCCGGTGGCATGTACCTGTATGGAGAAGCGGCCACATCGGCTCTTCTGTTTTGAAAGACCTCCGACTGAATTGTCGTTCGAAAGATGCCAGCCACTGTTTCTGATCTGGGATTGGAGGGTGAGTCAATGATCCGGTGGATCAACTCACGGAGGGTCAGGTAAGGAGGAATTTACCTTTTTTCTGTTTTAGATCAGGGACTAGTTACAGAACTGTTTTGTCAGGGAGATTTGCATGCACAGATCAGGGACAAAAAGGTTACTGTCTTGTCATAGATCAGGGAAACAAAATAGGTAGACAGTTATTCTAGATAAACTGTGAAAAGGTGTAAAATCGTGGTACCACATGATAAGAAGGGTTACGTAACAATTTTTTTAGCTTAGCTAAGGCAACATGGGAAATCAGTGCACGAAAAGTTCCAGAGACCCGCCCCTAACCGAAGACGCAAAATATATGCAATTACAGCGTGCCAATAAATGTTAAGTACTATACGAAATGGGTTGATAAATACAAATTTGATGGTAATTTAGATAAATCTTCACTTATTAAACTTGTCAGACAACTTAAAACAGACGCGAAAGGTCAGCTAAAAAAGCAACGGCAATTAGGAGTCCCTCAGGCACACAGGTGGCTTGAGGAAGCAAATCGCAGGGAACAAAAGATTAAAAATTCAAAAGCAATGTTCTTAGACAAAGTAGATAATAACTTGGCAATAGCAACAGCCCCTCCTCCACCCCCTCCGCTTCCCTTACCAGAATATGAAGCGAGTGGACAAGTTGATCCACCTCCGCTATACCCAGCTGTTCCTGCAAAATCAAAACCGTTTGTCAGGGATTCTATCGAGACTAGGTCTCGAACACTTAACTTGAGAGGGGATATTGAATTATATGAAATGAATAGAAATTCACAAGCTATGAGTGAGGAAGAGATATGTCCACTCATAGAAGTACCAAATCCACAGGCAGGACAGGCAGGACAGGATTCGACTCTTCTAGTTTATAGACCGTAGACACCAGAAGATATCCGGAAAGCCACAAAGGGAATTCCCCATCCAAAAGTTAATTTTAGAAAATTCTTAGAAGACTTACAGGGCATGAGGTTAAGTTACCATTTGAATGGAGAAGAAGTAGAAAAAGTAGTTAGACAAATTGTAGGTCCAGATTGGCAGATGATCAGTGGCAACTGGATTCCCCGTGACGCAGAGCTCAGACCATTCCCACATAGTAATGCAGAACTGGACAACAGAGTGAAAGGTCTGACAGACCGAATCTCTGAAAAATGGAAGCCTAGGGCTGATTGGACTTGCATTAATCAGTGCATACAACAAGAAGGCGAAACTGTTGATAGATATTATGCTAGATTATTAGAATGTTTTAATAACCATTGCGGAATGCAAGTACCTAAAGATCAAACACATGATTCCCCATATGAGCAACAGCTAAAAAATGCGTTCTTAAAAGGCAGTATTACTCCCATTAGCAGTTTTATTACAAAGCACATGGTAGATCATCGTACAAGTAGATTACAGTCATTACTTGAATATGTGAGACATGCCAAAAAGCATTTTAATAGCAAAAAGAAAAAGAAAGCTCAAGTATTTGCAGTAGAAGATGGGTCAGAAGTCTTTGTAGTACAAACCAGAAAGAAGGGTAAGAAAAATGCCCAGGGAAACAAACAATCTGATAAACGATCAGAAGATTTTGAAGAAAGAAAGAAAAGGGGTGGATGTTTTAAATGCAGGAAAAAGGGACATTTGGCAAGGGATTGCAGGCTAAATAAGAAGGTAACTACGGAAGATAAGGAGGGTGAGGAATGACTATATGATAGTCAGGAATCATTGGATGAGAATAAACAGGAAAAAGACAAATGCAAATGTGGTAGCAAGGGTAGAGGATGTGACAGAAGGGATAGAGAATGTACATGAATTCATAGATGATGAAGAAGATGAAATTTTGGACTTAGCATTTTTGAGCTTAGAGCTCTACTTAGCAGACACAAAACCGGAAGTTACGCTTCTGGTAGAGGGAAGGGAAGTCAAATTTTTGTGTGACTCAGGGGCTTCACGGACCCTGATACATCCTTCCAAACTACCAGAAGATTCAGAATCACCAGATTACATACTAGTAAAAGCAGCTAATGGACAGCTGTATCGGGAGCCACTCTCCCATGACATAGCAATAACTGACCCCGTTTCAGGGATGACCCAGAAAAGCAAAACTGTTGTTTCTGCAAAATGCCCAGTAAATCTCTTGGGCAGAGACTTGATGCAGATATTTGGCATAGCCGTAGTTCCAACTATGCAGGGTATGGAAGCGCAGCGACAAATGGATACTTTTGTAGTGCGACCGGAGGGTGAAACATATTATTGGTACAGCCAGGACTTAGTTACGACTGGTCCAGGGGCAGTAACCGAAGAACTGATGAATGTAGCCATCAGCAAATCCCCCTCCTTTGACACTGACAAACAGCATTTGTTGCATTGTACTCTATATTACTGTAGCATACCAGGACCTGATAAAGAATATGAGCAAGAGTTGTTTAAAAACCATGCTAATAGGCTAGTATTACGAAATTTGTACTGGGACACAGAAGGAAACAGTGTAATAAGCTGTTCATTGCCCCAGGAATTCTTAGCACTTTACAAATCTAATTGATTGCCACATGTAAGCTTAACTAAAAATAGAAATTTGAAGTGGGCAGACCTAGGAGAAAAAAGTCACAAGGTGGGAAAAACAGACAGAGTTAGAACTCTCTGAACAAGGAGTACAGAAGCAGAAATTGAATTGGATAACACAGACACACCCAGCTGTGCACTCACAGGCAAGTGAGGATAGCTGAGTATTACTCTTACTGGAGGAAGAGGAAAAAGCCTTACGAGTCATACCAGAGACTCTCTGGTCAACAGGGAAATCAGATGTAGGACTTATTCATACAGCAGGACCAGTTACTATTACGCCAAAATCAGCATTTAGACCTCAGAAAAGACAGTATCCCTCGAGAAAGGATGCAGAAATAGGGATCAAACCTATAATAGCAGCCTTACTTAAGGAAGGAGTCTTGATAGAATCCCCTGATTCACCATGTAATACACCCTTATTTCCTGTTAGGAAAGCAAATGGGGAATGGCGTATGGTCCAAGATTTACAAGCTGTGAATGACGCAGTTATACCCAGGGCACCAATGGTGCCAGATCCACACACCTTATTGAATGATTTGAAACCTCAACAGAAGTATTTTTCTGTGGTAGATATTAGCAATGCATTTTTCTCAATACCGATACACCCAGACAGCCAACATTGGTTTGCATTTACATTTCAGGGGAAACGGTATACATATACGAGACTACCACAGGGATATTGTGAAAGTCCAATGATATTTGCACAGGAAATGGCAAGTAACCTGGTGGGATTTATCCCACTGAAAGGTAGTCAGATTTTACTTTATGTAGACGACATTCTGCTGGCAGCCCCCGCTCAGCAAGAATGCAGAGAAGACACCATAGCATTACTACAATTTTTAGCTACTCAAGAACACAAGGTAAACAAGAACAAACTGCAACTTTGGAGAAAACAGGTTAAATACCTGGGATATGTAATATACAAAGAGGGCAGAATATTAGATGAAGACAGAAAAGCGGCAATATTACAAGCACCTAGACCAACTACCAAGAAGGAAATGATGTCCTTCCTGGGAACTACTAACTTTTGTCGGAGTTGGATAACAAATTATACTTTGGAATCTGCTCCACTGACTAATTTGATATTCAAAAAGCCGATGGCAGCACAGGATTTATTACAGTGGACACCAGAAGCAGAATCAGCTTTCTGCAAACTGAAACAACTGATAGCATCTTCCTTAGTTTTAGGATTAATAAACTATCATAAGTGATTTTTCCAAACTGTAGACTGTAAGCAAGGTTATATGACATCAGTGTTAACACAACAGCATGGGGACAAACAACGCCCCATAGCTTACTATTCATCACAGTTAGACCCAGTGGCGCGATCCTTGCCCCACTGTGTACAAGCAGTAGTTGCAGCTGCAATGGCAGTGCAGGCTTCAGCCTCAGTAGTATCGTTCCACCCTCTCACATTGAGAGTGCCTCATGCAGTCGCGATTATTTTACTGCAAGAAAAAGTAGCATATCTTTCTCCTGCTAGACATCTTTCCTGTATGACTATACTGTTGAGCCAACCTCATATGACAACTGAACGATGTACAACTTTGAATCCGTCAACCTTGCTCCCAACCCCTGCAGATGGTAAACCACACTGCTGCCTGCAGGAGATTGAGCAAAAGACACTACCTAGAAAAGATCTTACAGATGTTCCCTTGGATGATGCCGAGGTGACATACTATGTGGACGGCTCGTGCAGGAGGGGTCCTACAGGACAGAACCTAATGGGGTATGCAGTAGTTTCTGATACCGAGATTTTAGAAGCGAAGTCTTTACCACACAACTTATCTGCACAAGCAGCAGAGTTGATTGCCTTGATGAGGGCATGCACCTTAGCAGAAGGTAAGAAAGTGAATATTTTTACTGATAGTCAGTATGCTTTTTTTACTGTACATGTTTTTGCGCAACAGTGGAAAAATAGATTAATGATAACATCTACTGGTAAACCAATTAACCATGTGCAATTTATTTTAGATTTGTTAGACTCTATTCAGTTACCTCAGAAAGTAGCTATTTGCAAATGCATAGCTCATACCAAGCAACAGGATAGAATTTCAAAAGGTAATGCGAGGGCTGATACAGCTGCAAAACAGGCAGCTTCAGCTTCAGAAGTTTTTCTTTTGAGTGAGGAATTACAACCCTCTGAGATTTTAGATTTAGAAATGTTAAAAACAATGCAGACACTTACTACAAATGTAGAAAAACAAAAGTGGATAAAACGAGGAGCAATCCTTGTGAAGGGACTGTACATCTCCAAAGAGAAGAAACCAATTCTACCATCTAACTTGTTTAGATATGCAGCTTTGTTGAGCCATGGTCAGAGCCATGTCTCAACAGGGGGGATGGTACAGTTAGTGAATCGAGTGTTTACGACGTATGGATTTACTAATTACACAAATAATTTTTGTGCAGCATGCCATGTTTGTAACAAGCATCATGCACAAGGGGCATTGAAACCTAAGCAAGGGAGTTTCCCTACACCACCGTATCCATTTCATACTATTTGTATGGATTTTATAGAACTGAACAAATGCGAAAATAAGAAGTACTGCCTTGTCATTATAGATATGTTTTCCAAATGGGTGGAAGCTTTTCCAACTAAAAATCCAGATGCAGCTACTGTTGCAAAGGTCCTTGTTAAAGAAATTATACCTAGATTTGGCATACCGGAAAAGATTTATAGTGACAATGGCACACATTTTGTAATTCAAACAATACAACAGCTTAGTCGCTATTTCGGGATATCATTGAAAAACCACTGTGCATACCACCCCCAATCTGCAGGATTAGTAGAGAGGCATAATGGGATGTTGAAGAGTAAACTTAGGAAATTGATTAGTGAGACACAAAAGAACTGGGTGCACTGTTTACCTCTGGCACTGTTAAGCATGAGAACTGTTCCAAATGCAAAAGGATTGACTCCTTTTGAAGTTTTGTTTGGGAGGGCATATTATACATCTCAATGGAAACCTCTCATGTCTGCAGAGCAGGAGGCTGACAGTTCACTTGCAGGGTATATGAGGCGATTTTTGAATAACAAACTTTTGAAGTTAAATTCTGTTTCAGATAAAGAGCAAACGAAATCGGAAGCAGCAGTAGCCCCAGGCACATGGGTCTGGGTGAAGATAGTGAAGAGAAAAAATTGGAGTTCTCCGAAGTGGGAAGGACCGTACCAGGTACTACTGTTGACACCCACTGCAGTCAAGATCGCGGAGCGAGCATCCTGGATTCATTTGACACACTGTAAACTGGTTAAGAACTTTGAACTGGACAAAAACCTTGTTACTGTTGCACACCGAGAACAAAATGACCAGGTATAGAGTGAATAGAGACACTGAACAACCTCAGAAAACTTGCATGATTATTTTGATAGCTATGCTAATAACATTGTTCTTTTTGTTGTGGCCTTTCCTTTTTCCTGCCACAAAAGTTGAACTGATTAAACGAGATGAACCAAACATAGACTAGCACCCGAACTTTAATACTTATCAGGCAATTACACGTGTGTATGCTGAGACTTTTAATGTTTCAAACTGCTGGATCTGCACAGCCATACCAACAGCATACGGGGGGTTATTAATGACTGCTATCCCCCTAGGGGTCAATGAGACCTGGGAAAATCTGGTTTTTGACACAGTATCTATTAAAGCATATGATAAGGTAGCACTGGATTTGCCTGTGACACAAAAGGGAATTGTATGTTTCTACAAGAACGACACAATAGAAGTGGGTTGGAGTAAGTGTAATGTGACTGTACAATATAAATGCTATATCAAAGCAAACAATCTGGGTGGAACTTGTAGTTCAGATTATGACTCATTTCTTAAATCCATGCATAAGACTCTTGACCAAGTACAACGTAATCCTGTACTTTTTAAACAGTTATCTGTAATAGATAGGAAAATGTTTCATGCAGGGCAGTCATTTCGTAACAAAGTAACTACTAAAGTAGAGGATTGTTATTTTGTGTGTGGTAAAAAAGCATATAAATGGCTACCTGAGAATTGGTCTGGCAGTTGTTTTTTGGGGTACTTGGTTCCGGCCATACGACACACTGCAGTCTTGCCTCAAGGAAATATTCGAAATACCCGAGATGTGACCAAGAAAACTGGTAAAAAGCCTGAGAATCCAATGGGACAGATCAAGGCAGGCTAGAAAGACCATCATACTGTGGGTACCAAACTTACGCACATGGACTTGAGTGATGCTGTTATATCGTGGGCAGGCATATTACCTGCATATGGCACAGTTAAATCGATTTGGGAGCTGCGAAAACTGTCTAAACTTCTCGAAGTGATGAGTAATGCAACTTTCTCTACTCTTGAACTGATAACTGATGAACTGAATGCTATGAGAACTGTAGTGCTCCAGAACCGAATGGCTCTTGACTTCACCCTAGCGGCGAGGGGTGGAACGTGTGCTTTAATCAAAGAAGAATGCTGTGCGTTTATATCAAATCATCAGCATGAAATTAATGACCACCTTGAGGTGATTCAGCAAGTGTCAGCCATGACCAAACCAGGCCCAAACCCTCTGATGGAATTTTTCCAGAATTTGTTCGGGGGGGGTTCCATACTAATGAACATCTTGATTGCCATTGGTGTGGGATTACTCCTGATAGGAGTTTGTGTTTATTGTGGAATCCCCTGCATGAAGAAATTAACCAAAGAATTTATAGATATATCAGTTTCTGAGACTATGTATCAGAGTACTGAATTTGAAGAGCTGCTAGAATGTGAAACACTTTCATAAAGTTTAAACTGAATGACTTTCTTAACTGCAAATCCTGAATGGAAGAGGTTAGGAAAAGAATCAAACTGTTTATTCTTTTTGAAAATAGAATTAAAAAGTATTAACAGGGGGGAAATGTCAGAAAAATATGTGTTAATGCATGTATGCTTAATGCTAATTAGAAGCTAAATGAGTTAACACGTTTTTCATTCTATTTTATATGCACTGTTTTATATATAAATTGAGTTTCATATGAGACTGGAAAGATGCCTTTTGAAACTTGCAAGATGCCCTCTGACCTAGTAATTGCTAGCACAGCAATATTCATGTTTTATGCCTTTTGGAAATGTACTTGAGAAGCAGGTGCTTATCTGCTAGGTAAGGAGAGAATGAATGAACAATGCTATATCCTGTAAATGCAATGATTCTAAACAAGCAGCTCTGTTCGAAGTATGAGAACATGCACAGCTGCAGTAGCTTAGAGATAATGTAGACAAAGGATTATTAGAGAAATGAACTGCTAGCTTTGTGCTTGAATTAACCATAGTACCTTGAATGGTAACATTGCATGTATCTGACCAGTGGTAACCAAGGCCACATTGTTTTCCTTAGGAAGTTTCTCACAAAAATTGATAAATCAGCAGAAATTCGTGAGACTAATTGTTAATAAGTGATGATGAAAAGACTTGTGATTTGTTACATCAGCTTGGTAGGCAATGTCTTATTAGAAAGTGTATAAAAATGAAAGTATTTCCTGTTTCCAGTTAGACAAACTCTGTATTAGCACGTTTTTGTCTCCTTGCTGCAAGATGAAAGTGCCTTAACCTGTTTTGATCATTTTTAAAGTATATTTTTCCTTTGACAAAGCCATCAATAATGGAGTGACAAAGGCTCAAAAATAGGGAGACTTTTTAAATGTTGCTCTTACAAACTTAGAAAAGTGACAGAATAACATGTTTTGCATTAGCATGAATTTTCTGAAGGGTATGAAGTATGAAATCAAATTTCTGTCATTAATTTCTGACTTCAACCCTCAATAATTTGCCACTGATTTCCTAGAAAACCACAATTTTATGAGAAATGGGCTAAAAATATTAGGCCAAAATCTGAACATTCTGTGAAAATCTGTACAGCTGAGAGGTATGCCTGTCACCATGTCAGGCTCACCAAAACAAGAATAAGCACACAAAAAAGTTATCTTCAAGAAATTAAATGCAGAGAATTTTGATATACCAAAAAGGATAAAAAGTGTCTTAGATTAATGACATTTTAGTGAAGCAAAGGTCAAAGGCATTATATAACACCATAACAAAAACAGATAGGTAAATTAATTTAACATACTTTAGAAGATATATCTCTGACATGTACTATTAATATATAAAATGTGCATACATACACACTTACAACAGTTTTAGGCATGGGCAGTAATGCCTTTCTGGCCTGCCAATATACCAGAAGTCATCCCCATAATAAATGTTCAAGTTATTCTTAAAAATATCTAAACTACTGCTTCCTTTAATGTAATTTGGGAGTTTATTCCAGGTATCAACTACTGTCTCAGAAAAAAAATCAATTAATAGATCTCACAGCCCTATATAATTGCTGTGAAGACTGTCTGATGATTTTCAACTACTCTTTGGTAAGCCTAGGCATTTCCAGAGACAATTGTCTCTAAATGCTCAATATACCTGAATAAGGTCTTATCTTAAATATCAGTATGAGACATTTTTCCATCATTGAATGCCCTTTGTATATTTCTGCTGTATTCTTTCCTATTTACCTATGCTAGTTTTCTAATAAGGTTTCCAAAGTGTTATTTCATACTCTAGTTTGAGTATAATGTAACTTGCAAACAATGACTTCATCATTTCTGATTTATTTCCTTTGTCCCAGTCCCATTCAATAACACACATCACACCAAATGACATTTGATGACCTTTATTAGATTTCTATAACATAGCTTTGATCGCCAACTTTATTAATTACAAAAATTCAGGATATAATTAATACTAAAATACAGCATAACATCCTTGTAATGTTAATCAGGGCAGTGTACCTACTCACCCTGCCCCAGTAAGCCTCGTCCATACTTCTACTCACTTTACTTATGAAGCAGCGTCCCATCTCACTTCATACACCATTCACTGTAATGTTAATCAGGGCAGCATACCTACTCACCCTGCCCAACAAGCAGGGTCCATACCTCTGCTCCCTTACTTTACCTATGAAGCAGCATCCCAACTCACTTCATACACCATCCATTGAATTACCATCCACCAAATAAACACCATCCTTACCTCAGCTTGCTTATCTATTCAGCAAGCTTCCTCCAACTACTCATTTCCTTTCCCCAGATCCTTGAAATGAACATCCAGACATCAGAGGGGGAACAGAAGAGGGCAAGCCTATCCCTCTTCTCCACCTCCCCCACTGATAAAATAACCCTACACCCCACCAATGAAAAGAGGGTGGGTGGGTAGCAAGTTCATGCCAAAATGTGACTGCTTAACCAACTACACTAGACTAAACCTCTTAAGCCCCTCCCCATCATTATCTCACTTCCTCCCAACCATCCCTGACTCCACTTAACCCTTTCACATCCCCAACCCACTTAATTCCCCTTAATATTAACCTTACCCCCCCCCATGAAGTTGTCCTGGGACAACTTAGTTTGTTGCCAAACTTCATTTGTCCCGGTCCCCTTCAATAACACACATCACACCAAATGACATTTGACAACCTTTATTAGATTTCCATAACATAGCTTTGATCACCAACTTTATTAATTACAACTATTCATGATATAATTGATACTAGAATACAGCATAACATCCTTGTAATGTTAATCAGGGCAGTGTACCTACTCACCCTGCCCCAGTAAGCCGCGTCCATACTTCTACTCACTTTACTTATGAAGCAGCATCCCATCTCACTTCATACACCATTCATTGTAATGTTAATGAGGGCAGCGTACCTACTCACCCTGCCCAACAAGCAGGGTCCATACCTCTGCTCCCTTACTTTACCTATGAAGCAGCATCGCAACTCACTTCATACACCATCCATTGAATTACCATCCACCAAATAAACACCATCCTTACCTCAGCTTGCTTATCTATACAGCAAGCTTCCTCCAACTACTCATTTCCTTTTCCCAGATTCTTGAAATGAACATCCAGACATCAGAGGGGGAACAGAAGAGGGCAAGCCTATCCCTTTTCTCCACCAACCAGCCTGACCAGGCTGTTCCCCCTCCCTTCTACCCAAAATTGTTCAATCCACTTCCCACAAAGGGAAGGGTCACGCCAACATCATTTGGTGTACAATAATTACCTGGACATTACCAGCTCTTGGCAATTACGTAATGCTTACCAAAGCCTCACCTGCCACTGGAGCAAGAATACATAAGCCTCACTTATAACAGATCCCCCAAAGACCCCCCACCATGTCCCCCTGAAACAAAAGGAACAGGTCCTGCACATGGAAGTAAGGATAGTAACTTCCTTTGGTCCTGTGAGTGTTGTGACTCCATCCCACTTATAAAAACACTAGACTCCCCCTAACAATCCTCAACCCTATTTTATCTTGCCCCAACATGCCTCCTTCTCTTCCTCCCTTGCCCCCACACTACCCTGAACCGCACACGACACTGATGTGCCTTAATAATTACCTCTAACTTCTTATGCACTACTGTAGCAACTGGAACTTCCACTCCTTCCAGGCCAATTACTTTTGAAATGCACTTCTGTTGCCCCCTTTGCACACCTCCTGTGTGTGACCTGATTGTACACCCCTCTAGCAACCAGGACATCCACTGCAACAACTTGCTTCCACCATCTGTAACCTCACTGTGTTGCACTTTGGCAGCTGAAACACCCATCACAGCATCATCATCTGCAAAGAGAAAGACAAATGTAAATCCACGGAAATGCATTTTAACAATTTGTTCCATACTATAGAGGCAACACTCCTTATCTTGACAATGAAAGGAGAAACAGTCAGGGCAATGGCAATTTAAACCATGGCATCCCTGTTAAAGTAGAGGCTTATGTCACATAACACCCCATACCATTGCCATATGTCCAACCCCCATAACAATGTCAGACCTGAAATGGTTTCCCAACTGTTAAGGAATAAACTATTATTTGTAGCTTTTTTTTTTTTTGTAATTAATTAATTAATTAATTAATTAATTAATTAATTAATTAATTAATTAATGTATTTATTTATTTTTTTAACTTGTTCTTCCTTGAGAAGAACGTGGCTCTCTAGTGTCTATCAGTTGCCCTATGTGCATGCACGAACAGCCCCTGGCAAATGGCCATGCTTCTATCAATAAACGTTAATGGCCACGTCATTCACCCTACCTACCAGGAACTTATTCAGTCCTACTAGTGGTTAACAGTACAAAGACGCCCCTCAAATCCATTACAGTTTAACAAAGTCAGCCCCCAAGGCTCACCTCCTTTCATAACACTTTCAGCAAAATGTCCTAGCCACTATATCTAATATTTCTTTGCTTCCAATTCAATACTGTAAAAGCCCTCCAAACTCTCTCGCCAGGCAACACTCTGCCCCAAGAATTCTTCGCACCAAGTAAAACTAAGGCTGGAACTGCTATACTACCTGGACAAAGTAAAATATTTCCATCTATGACGTCGCTTGATAGAAACCAACACAAAACTCTCTTTCCAGGCAACACAAACTAACACAAAATAGCCCTCATCCAAACTAACACAAAATAGCCCTCATCCCCACCAGTAATGAAAACTCTTCAGTTTCAGAAGATGATATCACTGGGAACAAGAACTCTTGTCATGCAATGCAAAGACTCTATTTGCACCGAAGATGGTGCAGGCATAATGGCAAGTCTACCACTACAGATGGTAAAAACAAAGGCCAAAAGCACTTAAGAACGAGCCCCCCCCCATAAATGCTAGTGCAACTGATGCAACAAATAGTGGCAACATCAAGACCTTATCCTGCATTTGAAGGCAAGCATTCAACCATCAAGCAAATCTACCGCCAGCACGACAAAGCTGCCACTTACCTCCTTCTTATGACAGCCACCCCCTACACACAGTATGTGAAGCTGTACCTCAGCACCCCTACCCAATATCCCAGCACAAGAAGGGCTGCAAGCCAGAACCCCCAAGTCAGGAACACTTCACAGATATTGTCCCCACCCACACAAAAGCCGTCAGAATTCATAAAAACTAGCAAAGTTAACAGAATAACCTTATCCTGACTATGCCAAATGTAGGACCAAACTACAATATACATCCTGATTTCCAAACAACGATCACCACTTAAACACACAATAATCAGAGGCAAGAATCTGGCTGTACTGCAAAACTCTGTACAACCGTGGCGTACTCCTTTACCTTCCCTGCCTCTTCATGAAGAAATTGCACAACTAAGCAATACGGCCACTCCGACAATTATTGCCATCATGCACATGTGCAGTGGCACCCTTACTTCACTTCATTCAGGACCTGGGAGGGAAAAAAATAACAGCTAGCAGCTTCAAATGAGCACCTGTCTTGATGAGTGATCCAGCAACACATGGACAAAACTACACAATCAAAGCCAATTCATCAAGGAACTAAATCCGCCACTGACCCTGCACACTCAACCACTCATGAAGGCACCCTCACCCAAACCAGCCACTAAACCTTCACTAGCAAACACAGGCACTCCACAAAAATCCATACAGCTGAGACACCTGCTACTCCAGACATGGCCGTGACCACTCCTGCCTGCCATACAGTAGTTCTTAACTCTCTATTTCCACTCTCAATGGCTGTAAGGACAACTTAAAACACCACTACACCCCCTTGGTTTTATTGTCTTCTTTCTACTTCATTGTAGGGAAGAAATCAGTACAAACACCTGAAATTAACCTAATGTAGTCCCCTGTAAAAATACCGGCAAGGAATAATGAAAAAAACATTCTGTACGTATGTCTAAGCTCTTGACTTAAAATCCTACAGAACTTCATGCTGAACTTAAAGCAGGGACATCCATTAGCATTTATAGAAAGTGACATGGCCCTGAAATCCAGCATCACTATCTGTACAATGCCAGCTACAGACACTCCCATGCAAACAGGGACTCTGAAGGTAGAATTGGGAATTAGTTGAAGGAAGCTTCCTAATCATCACGAGTACACTCTAGTCCAGCCGCCGTACTACATGGCACCTTAGCCCACTAGCTGAATCAGTTAGCCATGATCAAAATGTTTTCTCTTGTTGTTCCCTCTCTGCTGTAGTTGTCCCTTCTTTTCTTTTTTTTTTTTAATATATAAATATATAAGGGACTGAGGACTGAGTCTTACCTACTGAAACCCCTTATGCAGGGTCTCAACCTTTCTGAAAGTAAGTGACACTAAACATACATTTTAAGTATGGTGTCAATTGCGTGAAACAAAAATGTATGGAGCCTATTGTGCATGTGGCATGCACAACATTACTCTTGGCATCTTAAGCCCACAAAAGGAAAGCTGCAGCGGTTCCTCTACAGTGTACAATAATTACAGGTACTGCAAACCACCCAGAAGCCCCAGACTAACTCTCAACACAGGTCAGGGACAGACCCCGAATACCGCTTTTGACACTTCGACAAACCATGAGACAACAGGAGCAACACCAGCAAACAAAGCTGAAAGTCACAAACTCTGAACTGCATGAGCAACTTCCCCTTTTGTGTCTAAGATGGGGTGCTGATTTAGTGACATTGATAGCAGTATTGCTGCATCATGCCTTATTGGAAGAAACTCATTTCAGAAAGTTTACCACACGCAGTCATTGAACCCCAATCCAGGCATCACGAAAAACCCGATAACCTGTACCTACCACAAAGGAACTTAATGCTCCCTGCCACCACCTATAACAACCAATGAACTGACCCATACAGTACCGACGCCTGACTGGCCATGCTTGCACTACTAGAAACACTGCATAACGAGTCTCAATAAATGGGTCCACTTTTGATAATTCACAGATACTTCACTCTTTTTGACCAATACTTCCGTGGCTATTTGCCATATGTATATTAAATAAGAAAGATAAAACTAGCTATGGATTACCGAAGAAAGATGATGCAACATTTCTGCTAGACAGACTTCCTTGTCTGTATTTATTCCCACTCATTACTGGAATTATCTCTACAAGGTAATCTACTAGTGTTAAAGAAACTAGGACATTCTAATTTGAACCTGGTACCTAAGTCAAGACCGGTAAAGTTGCAAATTCTTTTTTTTTTTTTTATATTGTTAACTAAGACAGTCATCATCAAAATAGCAGCTCTTTCCAAACACCACGGCACCCCTATACTACTGGAGTACTGATCATACCTGCACCAAGACAATTCCTGACTAACCATAGTCCAAGGCCTACCTGCACCACAATACCTACAGGTCATCATGAACATACTTGCTGTAGCAAGTTCATGTCAAAATGTGACTTCTTAACCAACTACACTAGACTAAACCTCTTAAGCCCCTCCCCATCATTATCTCACTTCCTCCCAACCACCCCTGCCTCCACTTCACCCTTTCACCTCCCCAAGCCACTTAATTCCCCTTAATATTAACCTAACCCCCCCATGAAGATGTCCCGGGACAACTTAGTTTGTGCCAAACTTCATTTATGAATCTTTTTATACAGCCAATAGTTCTACAACTGCCATTAACCAGTTCGTTGATATGATTAGAAAACTTCAAAGCTGGATCTTCCCATACACCTAGGTCCCTAAATGAATCTACAGTTTCATTAACTGTATGCTGTACTAAATATTCACCCTTCAATGTCTCTGAAATCTCATATAATTTGTTATGTATTTATCAGTCTATTATTCTCCTGTACCCAAATGGTCAATTTAGTTAAGTTCGTCTGCAATTATGCCCTATCTGTTGCATAATGTACAGTTTTATTCACACAGAAAATTACTGCTGGCACACATAATTAAAACAGAAATAGCAGCACAGCATAACACTGGGCATAAGCAAAGTACAAACATTGATCAAAAATAATTTGTATTGTAATTCCTATGAGTCAAACCACACCAGCAGTGATTTCTTATACCATTACACAATTTTCAAGTGTGTGTTTCAATAAAATTTGGTTTCAACAAAATAAGTTTTTGATGAAATGTGTACTGCAGTTTTCTTTCTTAGATGAAATTAGCTTTAGATGAAATGAATGGTAACCTTACAGGCGCGCGCGCACACACACACACACACACACACACACACACACACACACACACACACACACACACACACACACACACACACACACACACACATGAATAGATAGATAGATAGATAGATAGATAGATAGATAGATAGATAGATAGATAGATAGATAGATGGGTCTACTTCTGCTGGTCGACAACCCATATCACTGACATTCATTTGGTCGACAGCTCATTTGGCTGACAAAAAGTATTCAATGCAAAAACCTGTGATTTGCCCCCCTGCCCACTGTTGTGTGACTGTGGAGTTGTTATATATAGTTGGGGGGGTGTGGGGGGTGTGGGAGGTGAAGCCCCCCCACCTAGAATGTTTGTCGATCAAATGAGCTGTCTATCAAATGAGTGCCAGTGATATGGGTTGTCGACCAACAGAAGTAGACCCAGATAGATAGATAGATAGATAGATAGATAGATAGATAGATAGATAGATAGATAGATATTTACAGGTGTATTGTAGTGTACTGGCTCACTTTCAGTTTTGCATAGGAGTGGGTGTGGCCATGGTGACTGATAAGCAAACCGGAATATGAAATGAGGCATGATTGGCATGCCATGCATATTAGCCTCTGACATGAATGTAGATGAGCTGCTGTGATTACTTAATGCAACTAAGCAGCCCTCACTTCTAAACATTCCAATGCACTTCTTTTAATAAGTCTTTAAAAATAATTTCTGTTGCATAATCATTTAGCATCTTACAGTGTCTCATTGCTGCTATAGATGACCATTAGTGAGAAAAATATGTAACTGCTATAAGCTGTTACTTATAATTTTGTATACTTATTCAAAATAATAATTGTCAGTGAATGTGGTGTGCCTGTTCTTTTTATTTGAATGCATGTATGTATAGATATCCCTGTATCCCGGAGCCAGTGTTCAACTCCTTTTCTTCCTGCATGCTTTTTTCTGCTCGTTTTACCAAAATTTTATTTGTCATTGAATCTGTGTTTCATGCTGAGTCAGAAATGCAACAGTGGACCAGTGTCATATCACTGTTAAAAACATATAACAATCATTCCCCAATTAACAGTGTATTAGAATATGTATATTTGTGCGGGGGTGTTGGTTGTTTATGTATTACTGTGTGCAATCACACAATCTATGTGTAGGTTCATAGGTTCATAGGTGGGTACTAGGCTATCTGCCTGAAGGCATTTATCAACCTAGCCAGAATGTGTTGGCTTTCGCCACCCCCTTAGATTAGTTCCCTGTACCTCTGTCCAGCAGACCCACTGAAGTGATCCCCGAGGTAAACTTTCTGTTTCCCATCCACTCATCAAGGTTTCTTTTGAAGAGTGTTAGTGAGGAGCTCTGCCTAATATAGATTCGGATCTTATTCCAAAGTATGGGAAGTCTCTGGGACAGGAATCTAACTCTCCAGCACGTCCTATTTATTCATATTTATATAGTGTACACTGTTAAATGAATAGATTTTTCATTCTTTAATATGCTTATAAATTTTTGCATTCTTTTCAGTCAGTTTTTTTAACTTTTGGGTTTGTAAGTAGTATCCTACTAGAAATGGAGTTGTGTGCTGTTTAGTATTCATATGTTTTGTTAATTAGATGTCTGTTCGTATTTATAACAGGAAGTGCCAACTTTTCTGTGCCTGCAAGTTTAAAAAGGTTTTGCATTAATGGTGAGTTATATTATAGTTAAGGTCTTGTGTGCAGTTTTGGGGAAGGGAAATTGGGAATAGGCGTAAAACCCAAAAGAACAGAGATGGCTTTAGTAAAACATTACCATTTCACTGCTTATATTTCTATGACAGGAATGCATGTAGGCGATATCATCTCCTTGGAAACTAAATTACTCAGCATAAACTGCGGTCAGTGTGTGTGTGTGTATGTACAATTTATACATACATTTCTGGGCAATGTTGCGGTGTACTGGCTCATGGTGTACACATAATGCTAATTTCAAATTTTTCAATGTTTTTAGGAATGTGGTATACCCAATTCCCCATGCATGATGATTATGGCTGAAGAATGAAGATTCATGTGGCTGAAAACCACATCATAATGAATATTCATAAGTCCAGACTGACATCAACCAGCTGGGGCAGGGATTGGGTGGGGGTGAGCCAGTACACTATAACATTGCCAATTTACACACACACACACACACATATATATATATATATATATATATATATATATATATATATATATATATACATATATATATGTATATATATGGGGTTTACTATCAAAATCTTGAAATTTGAAACAAAAACCATTCAGAACATTGAGTGGTAATGTTGAATCCCTTTATATTAATTAGGTGAAAATGTCGAATATGACGAACGAGTTTAGCAAATTCAACATTTTTGCCGAATATCGAATGTGATGTCCATATAGGAGCTCAAGTTTGTGTAACTCCTACACTTTCTATTATCCCTGCTAATTATATCTTCCAACTCCAAGATCACACTACAGTGAGGAAAAGAATGAATGTCCCAATCCACACTGTACCGTGATCTCTATTCATTACATTGAGCTTATTTCACGGAATGCACAGTGGCATTCACTAATATGAACTATCGAATATTTAACATTTGGCAAAATGGGAACTGGCCATCTGCTGTTTGACATTCCCCTGTTCGCAGAACATTTGTTTGCAATTATGATAGTAAACCTATATATATATATATATATGGTTCTACCTGACATAGCCGAAACCACACAACACCGACAACCACATCACCGACACCACATATTCGACAGTCCATAAACACGAAACCACACATAACCGACAACGAAATAACCGACGGTACACAAACACGAAACCCCATACACTGCACACACCACAATAACAATTATTAAAAACAAAACACATCCCCATTCCACAAACCACACACACAACACAAGCACACCAAAATCCTTACAAGCCCACACTAAACCTTACCTAACCCTAAGGTCCGTCACTATCGCACTTACCTACCGCTCCTAACCCTAACTCACTTAACCCGCCCTATGCTCCTAACCCTAACTCACTTAACCCACCCTATCATCCCTAACCTAACTCACTTAACCCACCCCTATCGCTAACCCTAACTCACTTAACCCACCCCTATCGCTCCCTAACCTAACTCACTTAACCCACCCCTATCCCCACAGACCGTCAATCTCCACACTTACCTGCCTCGCACCCTAACGTCCGTCACTACTGCATACTCACACAGCCTTTCCCCATGTCGGCATCCTCGGCGTTGGTGTTGTCATCCGTCGTGTCGGTCTTCTGCATTGTCGATGTTCTGCCACTCGCGATTCGCGTCGGTCTTCTTCGTTTTCGGTCTTCTGGAGCTCCGAATTCCGCTGTCGGTCTTCTGCGCTGTCGACGAAGTCAGGTAGAACCATATATATATATATATATATATATATATATATATATATAGTTTCACTTCATATCGTCGAAATCTCATTTCATTGAATTTCAAAACATCGAGACCAAATCGTCGAAAGTCCATTTCATCGAAATCTCATAAGATCGAATCCCAAATCATTGAAAACTACAAAGCAACTAGAAATAACATCCCAGACACTGTTTACTCCGCACCCCACACCCCCCGAAAATTAAATATACCAACTCCAAGGTCACACTACAGTGGGGTACCTTTAGTAGTAAAAACCCCATGGGACGTTATTTCTAGTTGCTTTGTAGTTTTCAATGATTTGAGATTGGAAGTTATGAGTTTTCGATCAAATGGGCTTTCGACGATTTGGTCTCGATGTTTTGAAATTCGATGAAATGAGATTTTGATTATATGAAGTGAAACCATATATGTTGTTGTATTTTGGCTTTTCCCACCTATATATAGGTTTACTATCATAACTGCGAACAAATGTTCTGCGAACAGAGGAATGTCGAACAGCAAATGGCCAGTTCCCATTTTGCCAAATGTTAAATGTTCAATAGTTCATATCAGTGAATGCCACTGTGCATTCAGTGAAATTAGCTCAATGTAATGAATAGAGATCATGGTGCAGTTATTATGAGTTTTCGATGATTTGAGCTTTTGACGATTTGGTCTTGGTGTTTTGAAATGCGATGAAATAAGATTTTGACAATATAAAGTGAAACTATATATATATATATATATATATATATATATATATATATATACACACACACACACACACACACACACACACACACACACACACACACACACACACACATGTGTGTATATACATATATATGTTCATAGGTTCATAGGTAGGTACTAGGCTATCTGCCCGAGGGCATTTATAAGCCTAGCCAGAGTGTGTCATCTTTCACTGCCCCATTGATTAATTAACTGAGCCTCTGTCAAGAAGAGCCAATGAAGTGATCCCAGGGGTGTATTTTCTGTTACCCATCCACTCTTCAAGGTTTCTCTTGAAGAGTGTTAGTGAGGGGCTCAGCCTAATGTAGTTAGGAATTTTGTTTCAAAGCATGGGGAGTCTCTGTGACAGGAATCTATCCCTCCAGCATGTTCTATTTATTGTTGTGGCAAGGTTTAGCTCACTAGATTGAGTGGCTCACAGTGACTTCGATTTCTTTAGGTGGAGCATGTCCATCAGTTCTGAGTTGGACATGGCTTTGTAAGTCACGCAGAGATCACCTCTGAGTAAGCGATATGCCACTGAGTACATCTGGAGTTTTTCCAGTCGGGCTGCATAGGACATATGTTTGAGACCAGTAATCCTCTTGGTGAGGTACTTTTGTGGTCTTTCCAGCTGTTGGAAGTGTCTTGTGAGGTACATCCCAAACGGGGCATTGTACTCTATGATGGGTCTGATGAGTGACGAGTAGAGGGGCACTATAACCTCTTTATTTCTAGATGCGAACCCTTTAGTAATTAGACTGGCTACATAGAAGGATTTCCTAAATACTTTGGCAATATGATTGTCAAAGGAGAGATTACTATCTACCTGGGTCCCCAGATCACTTATTACCTCTTCTGTGTTAAGGGGGCTGCCACCTATGTGGCAATTCATGGGTGTTTTGTTTTTCCCAAATGGGATGACTATGCATTTTTTGGCATTTAGCTTGAGACCATGACTTTGACCCCAGGTGTCCATTTCAGTAAGGCCCTTTTGGAGAATGTCTGTGTCAGCCGGTGAGTCAATTATGGCTCCCAGTTTGCAATCATCGGCAAAATTGGTTAGCCATAGTCCTCCTGTGTTTGCCTGTACTTCTGAGAAGTATATGCCGAACAGTATGGGACCCAGGACCGAGCCTTGTGTGACACCACTTGTGACTGGTTTAGAGTCGGACCTGGAGCCCGTTATTCTTACTGTGTGAGTTATGTCTGTAAGCCAGTTGGTAACCCATCTCATGATGTAGGGGGTTTATGTTCAGGCTGGTGAGTTTTTCTATAATTTCTGAGTGGGGAATGGTGTCAAAAGCCTTGGTGAGGTCAAGGTAGGCTGTGTGAACTGCCTTCCCCTCATATATGGCCTTGGTGACTGTCTTGAAGAAGTCAACCAGGTTTAGTAGGCATGATCTGCTCTTAACAAAGCCAAACCTGGTCAAGTCAAGTGTTTGGAGGTTCCCAATATCTTTGTTAATGAGTTCCATGATGATGTGCTCCATAACCTAGTCAGGCTTATGGGGTGATAGTTACCAGGGTCAGTTGTGGCCCCTCCTTTGTTGAGCGGAATAACCGTTGCTGTGCGCCATTCTATGGGCATGTAGCCTGTGGAGAGGCTGAGGTTGAACAGTGTGTTTAGGTGGGTGGTTTGTTCGTTCTGTAGTTCGTGCAAGACACAGCCTGGGACACCATCTGGCCCCATTGACGCTGTGCTTTTGGCTTTTGAAAGGGCTGTTTTCACCTGTGCATCTGTGATTTCTAGGACACTACAATTTTCCAGTATTGTTGTGGGCCCTTTTGGGGGAGAGGGGGTGGGTTAAATTTGCAGTGAATCTATCTGCCAGAATGTTGGCAATATCAGTGGGTTCAGTATATTTTGTGCTATTTTTCACTAGCTCAGAGCATATCTGTGAGTTGCCACTTAGATTTTTGACATAGCTAAAGAAGGATTTGTGGTTATCTTTTGAATCCTTGGCTATTTTTCTTTCGAAGTTAGCCTTGGAGGACTTTACGAGGGACCTTAGTTTCTTACTGATACTGATCAGGTATGTCTTTACTTCTTGAGATTTGCTTTTTTTCTGAACTAGTTTACTCCTTCTATTGTATAGCCTGTTTATGGCAAGGATCCACCAGACTGGTTTCCTTCTCTTAGGGGAGTGAGTCTTGGTTTTGCTAGGGATGGCATGATCCATGCATCCTTGTAGGTGCTCATAGAGTGCATTTGTAAAGGTTTCTGCATCTTGGGCAGTGTTATCCTTTAGCGTGGGGGGCTGTGAACCTTACCACCTCTGTCTTAAGTAAGGTGAAGTTTGCTTTAGAAATGTTTTTTACTGTGGTTTCCTTAGTTGGGGGTGGTGGTGGGGTGTGGACATCCAGAGTGATTAGTTTATGGTCTGCTCTAACATGATGGGTTGACCTCTGGTGTAGAACACCTGTCGCCCATGTTGGTGATGACCAGGTCCAATATGTTTTCACCTCTGGTAGGGGAGTTTACCAGCTGATCCAGGGCATTTAATTTGATAAATTCCAGGAAGCACTGGACCTGGGAGTTTGTACGTGAGTAGTTTTCCCAGTTAACGGTTGGGTGATTGAAATTACCCAATATCAGGGTGTTCAGTAGGACCTTCATGTTTTCCAGTGTTTCCAGAAAGGCGGAGTGGTGGTCCTGGGTCATGGATGATGATCTGTAGCAGGCCACAATTTGCATTGCAGATTTGCCTGATGTTAGTTGCACATGGATAATCTCGGAGGTATCATGCTGTGCCACTAATGTAACTAGTGTAGGTATCCTTGATGAATATGGATACACCCCCTCCTTTTGTGTTTAAGTCCATGTTTTGTGGCCGAAATGTGTGGTATGAGTTGTAGGCTGGTAGTGCTGGTGTGCTCTGTGGAGCCTTGAACCAGGTTTCAGTTACTGCACAGATGTCAACGTTCTCCATACTGAGGAGTGCTTTGAGCGCATGCATTTTGAGATTTAAACTCCTGCCGTTGAGTAGCATAACCCTCATTTTTTTATTTGTGCTATTTACGGAGGTGGGTTTGACTTTTGAGCTTTGCCTAAAAAAGGCACTATGGGAGCAGCAAGAGCCTTGGCCAGTATTCAAAAGCCTAGGGGTGACAGGTGCAAGCCGTCTCTTGTGAAGCAACAGTATCAATATATATATATATATATATATATATATATATATATATATATATATATATATATATATATATATATATATATATATATATATATATATATATATATATATATATATATATATATATATATATATATATATATATATATATATATATATATATATATATATATATATATATATATATATATATATACACACACACACACACACACACACACACACACACACACACACACACACACACACACATATATATATATATATATATATATAGAGAGAGAGAGAGAGAGAGAGAGAGAGAGACATACATATATATTTGTGTATGTATGCATGGCTACAGTTCAGAACTTAGACAGTGTGAAATGCAGTATCAGATTAGTGACAGTTTAGAATGCAGTGTAAATTGCCATATCAGAATAGTGACAGTTTAGAATGCAGACAGTGTGAGCTGCAGTATCAGAATTGTGAGAGTTCAGAATGCAGGTAAGTGTGTTTGTGTGAGTAATGACAGATGTTAAGTTGTCTATCTCGCCTTCATCTTGCTGGATGGGGTTCGGAGCCGACATCGGCTCCGACTCGGCCACTCTAAAAGCTCAAGAGTTGGTTCCACCGGCTCGAGGCTCCCCTTATATCCCACAATGCTAGGCGAGAGTTACCTCAGATCTCGTTTGCCGCTACAGCATCGAGGTGTTGGTTTTTTCTACCGGCTTGTTGGTAAGTGTATTTTTTGTCAAAATACAGACTTAAAACCCTATATTTTTAGGTTTAAATATATTTCCCTTAGTGCAGTGGATTTTTACCCCTGTTATCCGAAAAATCCCATTTTTTTCCCACAAGAACTTTTAAAGTTCTCTCTCGGGCCTTCTGGCCTTTCCCCATCCCCTAGTGGTGTGTGTGTGTTACTCTTAACTAAACTTTAGTAAATTGTTTATTTCTGAGTTTTAAAGTAAAATTAGTGTAATCAGTGTGTCTGTTGTGTGTGTGTGATTACACTTTTTTGTATAAGATGTCTAAAGACACAAAGGTCTCAGGCTTCAAGAAGTGTGATGCATGCTGTCAGAAAATGTCTCTGACAGACGGTCACACTTCTTGTGTCTATGCCTGGGGCCTTTGCACCTGCAGGGCTCCTGTGCTGTTAGCCATGTCTTCCGCCCCAGGGTCCTGCAGGAAAGAAAAAATAAGTTGATCCTCTGGGGTCTCCTTAAGCCTGAGGATTCCCTTTCTGTCTCTGGGAAGCCCTCTAAGGCTTCTAGGTCCTCGGCTCCAGCTTCTGAGCCGAGACCTAAAGCTACAAAGCCTATGTCTGCGTCGGGTCGGCTGGAGCCGATGAGTCTACAGCTTCTGTGGTTCCTCGGCTCCGGCTGGAGCCGAGGTAGTAGAAATTCCCTTGTCGGCTCCGACCAGACCTTCGGAGCCAACATCTAGGAAGAGATCCAGGTCACCATCCCTTGGCTCCGTTCATTCGGCTCCAGCATCTCCTCTGCTGTCTGAACGGAGCCATAAATCTCACTCCTCTAGGTCATCGAGGCTGTCGGATCATGACCTCCAGAGGGTAGTGAGTCGACTTCTTAAGTCCGAGGCACTGGCCCAAATGCTTCAGAGCCCGACTCATCAGTCCATGCCTGTCCCTGTCCATCAATATATTCCTCCTCCGACTCCGTTGAGCTCGGAGCTGGGGCGTTTCGAAACCGAGACTGTGGCAGCGTCCGAGCCGATACAGGTGTCTTCGGCTCCGTCGTCGGCTCCGATTTCTTCTTTTGAGGATTCTCGGCGCCGGACTTCCCTCGTCGGCTCCGAGGGGGTGAGTGGCATCGGACCCTTGTCCGACCCCGCTCTTCCCCTCGGAGCTTCGGCACTGGTGAGTTCGGCTCCGACATCGGCCTCGGAGCCATCACTGTCGGTGCCGAGGGAGGTTTTCAGCTTCTCGGAGCGGGGACCTCTGGCTTTGCCTGACAGGGGTGCGTTCGAGGTCATGCGGAGTGTGTTAGAGCCTGGCTCTACTCCACAGTCGGCTCCGTCCGCCCCTCCCTCTACGGTGCCTCAGGTCAAGTCGACTCACTCCCTCATCCCAGACCGCAGAGAGCCAACTCCTCAGGAACCCCCTGTGGGGATTTCATCCTCTTCGAGGCCTCTCCTGATTTGGCAGAAGAGCCCCCTCGGAAGAGGAAGTGTAAGAGGAAACACATTGACTCACCTGAGTCCATCACATCTGACACAGATTTAGATGATTCGAGGGTTCCCCGTTCCCCTTCTGAAGATGTCTCTTTTGCAGACATTCTCGAAATCCTCAAACAGAGGGAAATTGGCCAGCCCTCAGCCCTTCGGAGGATGAATCTGTGTACCTTGAGGCGTTGGCTCTCGTCCTTCCACCTCATGGGTGTCTCCCCTTTGACCCCTCATGCAGGTGGTAGCTAAAAAGGCATGGACGGCTCCTGATTCAGTGGACCCCACTCCCAGGAGACCCTCAAAATTTATAACGGCACCATCAGACAAACAGTTCTTGACAAAAGGAGTTTCTGTGGATGCTATGGTGGTAGCTGCTGCCACTAAGAAGGAACTAGCTGATCCTTCAGTACCTGTCCATCCACCTAACAAGGAATCTAGGTCCATGGACAGGTACGGGAAGTGGATGTTCTCCTCAGCGACTTTTACTATGCGTTCGCTGAATTACCTGTGCCATTTCACTCGTCTTCAAAGGGACTTGATTAAAGAAGCGAGTGACATGTTGAAGGATCCTACAGCTGCGGGTTTTCAAGATAAGATGAACACGCAGCTGGCCACCCTTAACTCCATAGCCAACTCCTCCATGCGCCTCCTATCTTACGCGGCTGATGGAGCGAGTAGGGCCGCAGGGACAGGTGTGGCCTTACGTAGGAATGCCTGGATGCGGCTATGCAATTTTGCGGACCCCTTCAAGACGTCTTTCACTAACTCCCGTTTGATGGATCATCTCTTTGGTCCTCAAGTGAAAGAAACCTTGACTAGGTGCGAGACTGATGGCAAGACTCTTTCTGCCATCGGAGTCCGTTTTTCTACTCCTTCTAGGCCTTACCCCAAAGGCCAGAAAAGTGGGAAAATGTAGTTCCGTAAACTAAATCAAGGGACTTCGCCTGACGCACAAAGTCGTTACCCGCCAGAGGCAGAGGCGGAATAACAATGGTAGACGCCGCCTCGAGGCAGGGGGCTCCAGAACCAGGGCAATCGAAGCCTTCTCTGATAAGCCCTTTCAGCATCCCTGAGGTGTTGCCCGGCTGCCCATCTTCGGAGGCAGTCGGGGGAAGGTTGTCACTGTACCCAAAAGCCTGGCTATCCCTGACTCAAGACAAATGGGTACAGTCCGTCATTTCCGAAGGCTATTCTATTCCCTTTCTTCGCATTCCGCATCAATCAAAAAAATCCCTTCCAGATGTTCCACCCGCTCAAAGGGATCTAGCGGTTTTGGAAATTTCAAAACTGCTTGCAAAAAGAGCAATTCAGCCAGTTCCAGCAGACCAGCAAGGATCCGGAATCTACTCAAGGTTCTTTTTAGTACCAAAGAAAACAGGGGACTGGAGACCAATTTTGGATCTCAGTATCTTGAACAGATCAGTCAAGAAAACAAGATTTCGGATGGTCACGCTGCAGTCCATCCTTCCCCTATTGGGAAAAGGAAACTGGATGTGCTCTATAGACCTTCAGGATGCGTACTATCACATAAAAATGAACAGACGCTCCAGAAGATTCCTCCGCTTCAGGCTGGGAACCAGTCATTTTCAATTCAGGGCCCTGCCCTTTGGTCTCACCACTGCCCCGGTGTTTACCAAATGCATGGCAGTGGTAGCTTCTCACCTGAGACGACAAGGATTCCAGGTGTTTCCATATTTGGACGACTGGCTCCTCACAGCTCCCACCAAGCATCTCCTTCTGATGGCCAGGGATTACACCTTTAGCATTTGTCAAAAGTTAGGCATTTCAATAAATTGCAAAAAGTCTGTTTTGCCGCCTTGTCGTACTATTACCTTCATAGGCAAATCTAGACACAGTAGACATGTCTGCGAGGCTAACAGATCAGAGAATAACAGACATACACAGACTGGTCTCACTCCTTTTCAACAACAACAGAATCAAAGCCAGGTTAGTTCTGAAAGTGTTGGGAATTATGGCGGCTGCCATACCTCTGCTTCCATTAGCCAGATTCCACATGCGAATCCTTCAATGGATGCTCTTTACACAATAGTCATACCAGCAACTTCCAATGTCCCACACCATTATGATCACGCAGGCGTGCAGAAATCATCTCATGTGGTGGATGTCTTCCCCTCAGCTCTGCTTGGGAAGACCCTTTGTTCCTCCCCCTCCGGTTGCTACTCTGACAACGGACGCCTCCCTGATCGGGTGGGGGGGGCATTGTCAGGGCAGGACGGTCCAGGGCACATGGCAACCAGACGAATGCCACTTGCACATAAATGTTCTGGAGATGAGAGCAGTGCTTTTAGCGTTGCAAGCCCTTCAAGACTCTCTCCCCTTGGGAACGATCGCAATCCAGACAGACAATATGTCTGTAGTGTGGTACATCAACAAACAAGGCGGAACCAGGTCCTACCCCCTGTGTCGAGAAGCACTCAGATTGTGGCAATGGGCGATTTCTTCTCAGCGTTTTCTGATAGCAACGCACATCCCCGGGAAGTCCAATCAAATTGCGGACAAGTTGAGCAGAGCTATCCTCATGCCTCACGAGTGGTCTCTGAAAGACTCTGTAGTGAGAGAAAGTTTCCTCAAGTGGGGTCAGCCTTGCTGCAATCTTTTTGCTACTCCCCAAAACAGCAAGTGCAGAGAATATTTCACTCTATTCCCTTTACCAGGCCAACCCAGCAGAGACGCTCTAGTCCAAGTTTGGCCCCGGGGACTTCTTTATGCATTTCCTCCCTTCCCACTAATCTCTCAAGTGATACAGAAAGCTATCGCTCAGAAGGCCTCATTGATCCTCATTGCTCCTTACTGGCCTCGACAGGTGTGGTTCCCCTTTCTACATCAATTTCTATTGGAGCGACCGTGGCATCTGGACCTAGTTCCAGATCTTTTGATCCATCAGTCGGGTCAGGTACATCGCTCCCTCCCGTCTCTGAACCTCACTGCTTGGTTCCTCCAGTTCCAACCTTAGCCAGGCTTCCTCAATTATCTCACTCTGTTCGAGATATTTTGATAGCTTCCCATAAATCTTCCACTCGGAAGATTTATTTGAGTAAGTGGAAACGCTTCACTTATTGGGCTCAAGGAAGGGACATAGATCCTTTCACTGCTTCCATCCAAATAGTCCTTGATTTTCTAGCTGAACTCTTCCATGCAGGTTCATCTCCCTCTACTCTTAAAGTTCAATTGGCAGCTATTTCTAACTTTCATGTGGGTATTTCTGAATCTGCCCTAATGTCCCACAAGCTTTGTAAAGCATTTTTGAAAGGAGTTTTTCTTCTCAGACCTCCTATAAGAAATCCTCCTTCTCCTTGGGACCTAAACTTAGTTCTGGCTTCTTTGATTCTTCCACCTTTCAAACCTGCAGTCTCCTGTTCCTTAAAATTGCTATCATGGAAGACTCTCTTTCTGGTAGCTATTACTTCAGCTAGAAGAGTTTCAGAACTTCAAGCACTCAGCTGTCGACCTCCTTATCTATTATTTCATAAGGACAGGGTATCCTGACGAACGAACCCGTCCTTTTTGCCTAAGGTAGTCTCGACTTCAAATCTAAATCAAAGCATTGACCTCCCTGTCTTTTTTCCAGAATATTCCAATAGATCTGAACAAAAATTACACTGCCTGGATGTTCATCGTCAATTGAGGTACTATTTAGATAGAACAAAACAATTCAGAAAATCTGACCAACTGTTTGTCTCCTATGCGAAAAACAGAAAGTGACTTTCAGTTTCAAAAGAATCATTATCCAGATGGCTTACATCTTTGATTTCCCTTGTATGAAATTAGACACCAAAAGCTGCCTAATAAACCTAAGGCCCATTCCACCAGGGCTTTGGCTACTTCTTTAGCCTTCCAAGACAGACTGCCTATTGACACCATTTGTGCAGCGGCTACTTGGGCTACTCCTCACACTTTCATTTCTCATTATAAGTTGGATTTAGCTTCTAGGCATAGAGCTAACTTTGGTTCCACTGTTCTCAGGAGTCTGTTCCGTTAGGCCACCCGGGACAAGGTGCTAGGGACGGTCCCATCCAGCAAGATGAAGGCCGAGATAGACAACTTAACATATAGAAGTTATGTTCTTACCATAACGTTCCATGTTAGTTGTCTTCTTCTCTTCTTCTTGGGCCACACCCTCCTTCCCCCTGGCCTGGACAGACCTAGAGGAGTTGTGATTGTGACCTCTCTTTCTACCACCTCTTTACTTAGGCATATGCTGTTTGCATATTCCCTGAATCAGGATGTAGGTCACCCTTCTTCTCCCTGTTGTCAGAGGTGGACTCTGTTTTTAGTTTTTTCTGTTATATGCTGTTTCTATTATAAGCTGGGGTTAGCTTACAAACGAGATCTGAGGTAACTCTCGCCTAGCATTGTGGGATATAAGGGGAGCCTCGAGCCGGTGGAACCAACTCTCGAGCTTTTAGAGTGGCCGAGTCGGAGCCGAGATCGGCTCTGAACCCCATCCAGCAAGAAGAAGGCGAGAAGAAGACAACTAACATGGAACGTTATGGTAAGAACATAACTTCTATTTTAGGATTAGAGTAAAGGCTAATTAAGGTGTTACTTTAGTCTTGTGCATGTTTGGTGTACGTTTCTGCATCTGAGCCTTTTTTCTGTAGTGGTAGTGTTACAGAAATGGTTATTCAAGGGTAAAAATGTATACTACATGAAGGACCCACTATACCCTCACACTTTATCATCACTGATTTGCTAGGCTCAGCCCCCATGACTAGTTATACTCATTTCACCTGAAAACCTCTATTTGCATGTGGCAAAGTGGCCACCATCCACCACTCCCTCCTCCCAGGGTAGGTGAACCAACATTTGTTATTCACTCCTTGCTGCCAACTGGCTGTCCCAGTCCCTGGCCTACTAGTTCATAGGATCACAGGAAGTTACTGCGCTAATTGTCTGAAGGCCCTTACAAGCCTAGCTAAATTTACCCTTTTACCATGATCAGCACTTATTACCCCTGTCCCAGACGGACACAGGTGGAACCCCAAGGGGGAGTTTATGGTTAGCCATCCAATTGCTAGATTGTGTTTGAAGAAGGCTACTGAGATGCTTTGCTTGCCATGAAGTGGCAGTCTGTTCCAAAGGTGTGGTAACGTCTGGGAGACAAATCTGTCCCTCCAACAGGTTCTATTAATGTCACATACCAGGTTAAGGCCTTTAGATTGAGTAACCTGTATACCATTTGACTTGCAGATGTGCAGCATTTCCAATAAATCAGGGTCAGGGATCACCTTATATGAAAAGCAGAGATTGCCTCTGAGTAGTCTGTATGAAACAAAATAAAGTGACAGTGATTTCAGCTGATCCACATAGGACAGCTGCTGAAGACCTTGAATGTTCCTTGTAAGGAGCCTTTGTAGTCTATCCAATTGCTGCAGGTGCTTTTAAAGGTACATACCAAAAGGGACGCTGTATTCAATTATTGGCCTAATGGGTGAAGAGTACAGGGAGGTGATAACTTCTCCTTTTCATGAGACAATGCCCTTACTTATGAGATGAGCCATATAGAATGCCCTTCTTACCACTGTGGAAATATGGTAATCAAAGTCAAGGTTGCTGTCAACCTGAGCTGTCAGGACATTAAGCAGGATTTTGTAATGACTTTATCATTTACTTTATATAACAGGCAGTAATCTCACCTGGTGAATGTAAAAAAAAAATGCTTTTCCATTGCTGATTACCATCTATTATGTGCAAATGGCTAGATAAATTAAAAATAAAAACTAGCACAAGACAGTTAGTGAGATGTAAGGGTTTGTGTGCTTATAAGATGCCCTTTTACCCTACAAATTTCAGCTAATGATGGCATTAGAAAACTACTTCCATGTTGCTACCTGTGCTGTAGTTCACAAAAGGGTTTAGAGGCTCAAAATGCATTAGTATATTGTACAATGAAACATCCTTATGGTTCATTTTATAACTGTTTCTTTCTTGTCATTTAGAATTACAGACAGTAACTGGGCTTTACCGTTAACACCAAAAAATAATTCCTGTTGGCTTTACTTTGTGCAACAGGTCAAAAAAATCATGATTGCATTTCAGTAGAAGCAAAACATAACACATCTGTACTTCTTGTTCAGAACATCACATCTTCTTTCTTTACCAATCACGAATGTCAAGGGATTATCTTCTCTGTGACAGCTAGCTTTAGAAAACAAATTGATCACAAAAGTGAAGTGATGTATGCTGCTATAAAAAGTTTAATGAAACAGTCAAGATGAAGGCACCCTACGAGAATAATTAGATGTACGTGTCTCTTTGTACTAGAATTTATTGTGAAATCAGCTTCTTAAATGTTAGCAGTCCAACTAGGGTTGAAAGTTGAACAAAGCTTGATAAAGTTTATCACATTTTGTTTATTTCATAGTTTCATAGTTTCATAGTATAGTACTAGGCTATCTGCCCTGGGGCATTTGTAAGCCTAGCCATAGTGATGTGGCTTTTGCCACCCCATGAAATGGTACAAAAATGTACAGAATAAATCTAGAATACTGTGCCTCTGTCTAGTAGTGACACAATGAAGGTCCCCTTATATAATAGAATTATTTTACTGTGCCCCTGTCTAGCAGTGACACAGATGTGACCCCTGGGGTAAACTTACGATCTCCCATCCACTCATCAAGATTTCTCTTGAAGAGAGTCAGTGAGGGCTCTGCCTAATATGAACTGGGATCCTGTTCCAAAGCATGGGAAGCCTCTGGGTTATGAATCTATCCCTCCAGCATGTCCTATTCATACTTGTGCCGAGGTTTAAGTCTTTAGCTCTCGTGGTCCTGATGGATTTGGATTTTTTGAGGTGGAGCATGTCCATCAGATCCTGATTGGACATGGCCTTGTACGTCAGGCAGAGATCACCTCTGAGCAGGCGTGTGCTACTGAATAGAGCTGAAGTTTCTTTAGTCTGGCAGAATTAGACATATGTTGGAGACCCTTGATCCTTTTGGTGAGGTACTTTTGTGGTCTCTCCAGCTGTTGCAAATGCCGGGTGAGGTACATACCAAATGGGGCATTGTACTCAATCATGGGTCTGATGAGGGAGGAATATAGGGGTACAATGACATCCTTGGATCTGGATGTGAATCCCTTCATGATGAGGTGTGCAAGGTAGAATGTTTTTCTAACCACTTTGGCAACGTGGGTGTCAAATGAGAGGTCGCTGTCTACTTGGGTCCCTAGGTCTCTGATTACTTTTTCTGTACTCAGTGGGTTGCTGTCTATGTGATAATTTGTGGGTACTTTATTTTTTCCAAAAGGGGATGACTATACTTTTTTTGGCATTTAGTTTAAGGCCGTGACTATGGCACCAGTTGTCCGTTTCAGTGAGGCCTTTTGTAGGATGTGTGTGTCTGCTGGTGTATCGACTATGGCCTAGTTTGCAGTCATCTGCGAACTTTGTCAGCCACAGCCCTCCCATGTTTGCTTTAACATCTGAGAAATAAATGCCGAACAAGAGGGGTCCCAGTACAGATCCCTGTGGGACACCACTTGTGACTGGCTTTGAGTCTGACATTGCTCCAGCGATTTTAACTTTATGGGTTCTGTCCTTTAGCCAGTTTGCAACCCATCTACTGACATAAGGGTTTACTTTTAAGCTGTTTAGCTTATCTATGATGCCTGAGTGGGGTATTGTGTCGAAGGCCTTAGCCAAGTCCAGGTATGCTGTATGGACTGCTTTGCCCTCATCAATGGCTCTAGTGACTGTTTTGAAAAAGTCAACCAGGTTTAAAAGGCAGGATCTGCCCTTTACAAAGCTGAACTGGGTGGGGTCAAGTGTCTGTAGGTCCCTTATGTCTCTGTTTATGAGTTCCATAATGATTCTTTCCATAGCTTTGCAGACCAGGCTAGTTAAGCTTATGGGGTAGTTTCAGGGTCTGTAGAGGCACCCCTTGTGGAGTGGGACCACTGTTGCTGTCGCCAGTGTTCAGGTACATATCCAGTAAGGCTAAGGTTAAATAGCATTTTTATGTGTGGGTTTAGCTCCTCTTGGAGTTCACGTAACACGCATCCCGGGATACCGTCAGGTCCCATTGATGCTGTGTTTTTTGCTTTGTTTAGGGCAGTTCTCACTTGGACATCTGAGATGACAGGAAGATTACATTCAGCTGGGATAAGTATTTCTTCTTTTGGGGTGAAGGAGGGAGAAATTTCCACTGAACCTGTCAGCCAGAATGTTGCCAATATCTGTGGGTTCAGTGTATTTTTTGTTGTTGTGAACCAACTCTGAGCATATCTGAGGGTTTCCGCCCAGGTTTCTAACATAGCTGAAGAAGGCTTTGTGGTTATCTTTAGTGTCCTTAGCGATTTTTCTCTCAAAGTTTGCCTTGGATGTTTTTATGAGAGAACATAGTTTTCTGCTAATGTTGATCAGAGATGTCTTCCCTTCATGGGATTTTGCTCTGACGTGCAGTAGCTTCCTTCTTTTGTTATACAATTTGTTTATGGCTGAGGTCCACCAGACAGGAAGCTTACATTTGGTGGAGAGGGACTTGGATTTGTTTGTGATTGCATGATCCATGCATTCTTGGAGATGTCCATAGAAAGCATTTGTGAAGGATTTGGCATTGTGGGATGTGGTATCCACTGGCACAGTGGGCTTAAAGGATACCATCTCAGTCTTAAGAAGAGTGAAGACTGCTTTTGAGAAGTTTTTCACTGTGGTCTTTTGTGCTGGGGGTGGAGGTGGGATATGTATATCCAGGGTGATTAGTTTGTGGTCAGATCTCACTAGTGAGGGGTATACTTCCGGTGTGGAGGATTTTGTCCCCATGTTTGTGATGATCAGGTCTAGTATATTATCTCCCCTAGTGGGAGAGGTGACTAGTTGTTCCAGTGCATTTGAATTTATGAATTCCAGGAACCTTTGGGCTAGGATATTAGAGCTAGAATAATGTACCCAATCTATGTTTGGATAGTTGAAGTCTCCCAGTATGATGGTATTTTGTGATACATTCATATCCTCCAATGTCTTCAGGAAGGCTGATTGGGGTTCTTGAGATTGGGAGGGTGGTCTGTAACATGCTACCAGTTGTATAGCAGTTTTGCCTATGGTTAGTTGCACCTGTATGGTCTCTGATGCTTCATGTGTTGCTACTAACCTGGAGGTGTGGGTGTCCTTTATGAATATGGACACTCCCCCTCCCTTTGTGGTTAGGCCTGGGTTTTGGGGCCGAAAAGCATGATACGAGGTATAGTCTGGTAGCACTGGGGTGCTCTCAGGAGCCTTGAACCAGGTTTCAATTACTGCACAGATGTCGATGTTCTCCATGCTGAGGAGTGCATCAAGTGCCTGCATCTTGAGATTTAGACTTCTGGCGTTGAGCAGCATTACCCTTAGTTTTTTTCCATTTTTGTTTTCTAAGGAGGTGGGTTTGTATTTTGAGCCTTGCCTAAAAAAGGCACTATGGGGGTGGCAAGAGCCTTAGCCAATATCCGGAAGCCCAGTGGTGACAGGTGTAAGCCATCCCTTGCGAAGCAGTGTGGCTTGTCCAACATATCATCCCAGGCAGACAGACATTGGATCCCCTTAGAATGACACCAGTACTTGAGCCAATTGTTAAAGCTGATCATCTTGTCTTTGTATTGTGGTATCATTCTTGGTGAGGGCAAGATGCTGCTCAGGGTCAGGGTCATACCAGCCTGGGCTACATAATCGGAGAGCTCCTCTATGTCTCTTTCATGTAGTCCAGGGAGGTACATCTCAGGTCATTCACACCAGCATGGACAATGACGGAGTCATATTTGTACTTGCTTTGGAGTGACCTGAGCGTGTGTGTTATGTGGCGGATCCTAGCTCCCGATAGACAGCTCACAGTCACCCTCTCCTTGTTCAGCCTGGTCAGTGGGACATCAGTGTGTCTGACTATGGAGTCAACTATTACTAGTGTATCAGGCAAGGTGTTTGGCCTTAAGGGCTGCGATTGGTCGACACACTGATTTATTGAAGTATGTGTTGCATGTGTTTTGTTTTGAGGTGGGGGATTTTTGCATGTCTGCTTTGGGAGCCTCTGTTGTTTTGGTAAGTTTTTTATTAGAGCCTCCGAGTATGTCTTTGTGTTTTTATGTGTTTGGTTTGCAGTTGTGTTAGGTCTATGTGGGACTGGGATTGTTGTGTCTGTGGTTGCCATCTCCTCCTGTCTGGTCATGCCAGCCCTGAGTTGAGAGAGTTCAACCTCCAGTTTGGCTATATAGTTGCATCTCTCACATGTATGTGTGTTTGTTGGGAGGAGGAGAGGGTTGTCTGTGTACATGAGACAATTGTAGCATTGTCTCAAGATACCCAGATTGACCAGCTGAACTGGAGACGACACCAGTAATCTACCACTCGACATGCTAGAACAGTATAAGGGAGTAGTATACCTTTAAGGGAAGTGGATATTCACAGGGGTGGTAAGTAGATGTAGTGCTTTACTTAGTACAAGAGTGCTTACTTAGTAGAGAAGTATTGAGAACAAGTGCTAGGCTTATAATACAGTGAGTAGTCTGGTTATAGTAAGAGTAGAGCTTCCTTAAGGGAAAATTTGAAGAGCAGACTTGGCGGAGCCAGAAAAAGTTTAACCTTTTTTAACCGGCGCTGCGCTATGCGCAGGACTGCGCAAAGCCGTGCAAACACGGATAATCACAGATGACAGAAAATAAAGGGAGATGTTTTAACTGCTCTGTGATATTCTGCACACACAGAATTGCTGTTGCCTGATTTTTACATATCAGAGTAATTCATTTCTGCCAAACCTATATTTTTATTTCTTATCTTTGTAATAGTTATTATTATTACTATCCATTTCTGAAGTCAGTTTCTGCTGTAGTCATCTTCAAGCAGGCCTAATACCAAAACCAACAATGAAAAAAAATTCAGCACATATTTTAAATACTAAAGAAAAAGTGACACTTTCATTTTTAAATGTTGACTAATTCATTTTATTTTTAAAAGATGATTAATTCATGTATGCATTTGTTTGGCATTTCTGTTTTTTCTATTGACAAAGATGTGTTTTTAAAAGCAGACTGTTAGAAAAATATATAATAGTAATATGTATGCTTAGAGCATTCGAGGTTTAAAAGGGTTAATACATTTATTCTGTTCACACTGCATGAATCTGCACAGCTATTAGAAACTTAACAAGAAGCATTCCATTTCTGCTAATGTCATGAAAATAACAAGAGGCATTTCATTTCTGCTAATGTCATGAAACTTAACAGAGATATTCATTTCTGGTTATGCTATGAGAAAGTATATAGCTGCTAGAAGCTTTGATAAAGAGAACAATAGATGCTTGAAAGTATAAACCATAGTCAGCATTACTTGTACCAAAGCTAGAAATGTACCTTGAATCTAGACAAAATGTAACACATGTATTAGAACAGTACAATTGAAGAACTGAAAAGTTAAAATGGGCTAAAATAAGCCCAAGGCCAGGTAGTTTTTCCTCAAAATGTTTTGGAAGCTAGCAAATAATCTAACCTAGTCAGCAATAAGTCTAAGTGTAGAACATACAGAAATCTGTCTAACTACTTCAGCAATAGAATAGTAACATTTTCTGTGTGACAGGAAGAGAACTGTATAAGAATAACATACTAATCACCAGTAATTCAGACAAACCTTGTGCCTACATGCTTTGTCTCCTTGCTGCAAGTAATAAAGGGTGTCTTGCTTGAACCTAACATGAATTGGTCTTTGAAGTTTTTTCCTTTGACAGATTGGTCCTTCGGACCGGAACCCTCTCTTCACCTCGGATCAGACAGCCAGGTGGTTGAAACCGTACGGGGAAGAAACCAAATCGGTTCTTCTTATATGGTAAGTCCTCCAACTGAATTGTCATTCAAAAGAGGCCAGCCACTTTCTGATCTGTGACTGAAGGATGGGTCTCCGTGAATTGGTGATCAATCACGTGGGCTCAGGTAAGGTGAATCTACTTTTTTCTGTTTTCTGTTTTAAATCAGGGACTAGATGTGAATTGTTTTTGTCAGACTGTATTTTTCTCACAAGTCAGGGACAAAAAAGATTACTGTCTTGTCATAGATCAGGAGAAACAGAATAAGTAGGCAGTCATTCTGAAGAGACTATAACAAAATCCATGGTACCACGTTAAAAAATTAAGAGAAGTTACGTAACGATCAAAGGGTAGAACAAAATGGGTAATAATTGCACAAAAAGACCCCAAAATCTGCCTTTAACAGAAGACACAAAATATATGCAGTCGCAGCACGCCGACAATATTCGATATTATTCAAAATGGGTTAATAAATACGAATTTGATGGAAAATTAGAAAAATCCTCACTTATCAAACTTATCAAACAGCTAAAAACCGATTCCAAAGGTTGGGTAAAAAAGCAACTTTGATTAGGAATTCCTGAGGCACACAGGTGGCTTGATTATGTACACCGTAGGGAACAAAAGAACAAAAATTCAAAAGCAATGTTTTAAGATAAGGAGGACAATAACTTAGTAATAGCATCAGCACCTCCGCCTCCCTTACCAGAATATGAAGCAAGTGAACAGGTTAATCCACCCCCACGATATCCTGTAGTCACTGAAGGTAGAGATATTATGAAACTAAAACTGACTAAAATTAGAGATCCCATCAGGACCAGGTCCCAAACAAAGGCAGGTAACTCAGATGAAGGCATTGAGTTATAGCAAATGGTTAAGAATTCACGATCTATATGTGAAGAAGAAGAAATATGCCCACTTATAGAAGTACCCAATCCTCAGGCGGGTCAAGACAATCAGGACCCAACTATTTTAGTGTATAGACCTTGGACTCCAGAAGACATCCGGAAAGCCACTGAGGGAATTCCCCATCCAAAGGTTAATTTTAGAAAATTCTCAGAAGATTTACAAGGAATGAGGCTGAGTTATAACCTAAACAGAGAAGAAATAGAAAAGGTAGTTAGACAGATTGTAGGGCCAGATTGGTACATGATTAGTGGGAACTGGAATCCCCGTGACGCTGCACAAAGACCCCTCCCACATAGCAGTGCAGAATTAGACACCAGAGTAAAAGGTCTTACAGACCGCATCTCTGAAAAATGGAAACCTAGGGTAGACTGGACTTGCATTAATCAATGCATCCAAAAGAAGGTGAAACAATTGACCGGTACTATGCCAGATTATTAGAGTGTTTTAATAACCACTGTGGAATGCAGGTTCCTGAAGATCAAACACAAGATTCCCCATATGAACAGCAATTAAAGAATGCATTTTTAAAGGGCAGTATTGCACCTATAAGCAGTTTTATTACAAAACATATGGTAGACCATCGAACAAGCAGGTTACAATCATTACTTGAATATGCTAGGCATGCCGAAAGGCATTTTAATAGCAAAAAGAAAAAGAAAGCTCAAGTATTCTCTGTAGAAGATGGAGCAGTTTACATAGTACAGTCCGGGAAAAAGGCCAAGAAAAACGCACAGGGAAACAAACAATCTGATCAACGATCAGAGGACTTTGAAGGGTGAAAGAAAAGGGGAGAATATTTTAAATGTGGTAAAAAGAGACATTTGGCAAGGGATTGCAAGAAAAACAAGAAGGCAACAATGGAAGATAAGGAGGGTGAGGATTGACTATATGGTAGTCAGGACTCACTAGAAGGGGCTAGCGAAGAAGGGACAAATGAGAATGTGATAGAGGGAGTAGAGGAAGTGCAGGAAGTTAGTGACAATGAAGAAAATGAAATATTAGACCTAGCTTTATTGAGCTTGGAGCATTATTTAGCAGACAGAAAACCAGAAGTTACACTCTTGGTAGAAGGGAGGGAAGTCAAATTCTTGTGTGACTCAGGGGCATCACAAACCCTGATACATCCCTCCAAACTGCCAGAAAACACAGAGTCACCTGATTACATACTGGTCAAAGCAGCTAATGGACAGCTGTATCGGGAGCCTCTCTCCCGTAACATTGCAATAACTGATCCAGTTTCAGGATTGACACAGAAAAGCAAAATTGTTGTTTCTGCAAAATGCCCAGTAAACCTCTTGGGCAGAGACCTCATGCAGCTATTTGGTATAGCAGTAGTCCCAACCATGCAGGGTATGGAAGCACAGCGACAAATTGATACCTTTACAGTGCAATTGGAGGGTGAAATGTTTTATTGGTACAGCCAGGACTTGGTTACAACTGGTCCAGGGACTGTGACCAAAGAGTTAATGAATGTAGCCATCAGCAGGTTCCCCTCCCTTAACATTTGATAAGCAACACCTGTTGCACTGTACCCTGTATTATTGTAACACACCAGGACCTGATAAAGAATATGAGCAAGAATTATTTAAAAATCATGCAAACAGATTGGTATTGCGTAACCTGTACTGGGACACAGAAGGCAACAGTGCAGCCAGCTGTTCATTGCCCCAGGAGTTCTTTGCACTTTATAAAGCTAATTGATTACCACATGTTAGCTTAACAATAAACAGAAATATAGAATGGGCAGACCTAGGAGAAAAAGTCACGAGATGGGAGAAACAGACAGAACTAGAACTGTCAGAACAGGGAATACAAATACAGAAGTTGAATTGGATAACTCAGACCAACCCAGCTGTGCACTTGCAGTCTAGTGAGGACAGCTGATTGACACTCCTGTTAAAGGAGGAAGAAAATGCCTTACGAAATATACCAGAGACCCTCTGGTCAACAGGAAAATCAGAAGTAGGACTCATTCGTACAGCGGGACCAGTTACTATCACACCAAAGTCAGCATTCAGACCACAAAAAAGACAGTATCCCTTAAGAAAAGATGCAGAGGCAGGGATAAAGCCTATTATAGCAGCCTTACTTAAAGGAGGGATACTAGTAGAATCTCCCGATTCACCATGTAACACACCCTTATTTCCAGTTAAAAAGGCCAATGGAGAATGGCGTATGGTCCAAGATTTACAAGCTGTAAATGATGCAGCAATACCAAGAGCACCTACAGTGCCAGACCCACACACCCTGTTGAATGATCTGAAACCTCAACAGAAGTATTTTTCTGTGGTAGACATCAGCAACGCATTCTTTTTGATGCCAATACACCCTGACAGCCAGTATTGGTTTGCATTCACATTTCAGGGGAAAAGGTATACATATACGTGACTACCACAGGGATATTGTGAAAGTCCAACAATATTCTCACAAGAAATGGCAAGCAACTTGGCAGGATTCACCCCACCAAGAGGCAGTCAGATTTTACTTTATGTTGATGACATCTTTCTGGCAGCCCCCACCCAGCAGGAATGTAGAGAAGATACCATAGCACTTCTATGATTTGTAGCCACTGAAGGACATAAGGTAAATAAAAGTAAACTGCTTTGGAAAAAACAAGTCAAATACCTGGGATATGTAATATCCAAGGAAGGTAGAACATTAGATGAGGACAGAAAAATAGCAATTTTGCAAGCACCAAAACCCACTACCAAGAAGGAAATTATGTCCTTCCTGGGTACAATCAATTTTTGCAGGAGCTGGATTCCAAACTATGCCTTGGAATCTGCACCTCTGACTGACCTTATATATAAGAAGCCTATGGCAGCACAAGATTTGTTACAATGGACACCAGAGGCAGAATCTGCTTTCTACAAACTAAAGCAGTTAATAGCGTCCTCATTAGTTCTGGGATTGCCAAACTACCATAAACGTTTTTTCCAAACTGTAGATTGTAAGCAGGGTTACATGACATCAGTACTAACACAACAGCATGGGGATAAGCAACGCCCCATTGCTTACTACCATCACAACTAGACCCAGTGTCATGATCCTTATCCCACTGTGTACAAGCAGTAGTTGCAGCTGCAATGGCAGTACAGGCTTCAGCCTCAGTAGTTTTGTTCCACCCTTTCACTTTGAGAGTACCTCATGCAGTCGCGATTATTTTACTACAAGAAAAGGTGGCATATCTTTCCACTGCTAGGCATCTTTCCTGTATGACTATATTGTTGAGCCAACCTCATATGACAATTGAGCGATGCATGACTTTAAACCCTTCTACTCTGTTCCTGACCCCTGCAGATGGCACACCACACTGCTGCCTGCAGGTAATTGAGCAAAAGACACTACCTAGAAAAGATCTCATGGATGTCCCCTTGGATAATGCCGAGGTGACATACTATGTGGATGGTTCATGCAAAAGGGGGTCCTGCAGGACAGAACCTAGTAGGATATGCAGTAGTTTATGATACTGGGATTATAGAAGCAAAACCTTTACCACACAACTTATTTGCACAGGCAGCAGAATTGATTGCCCTGACATGGGCATGTACCTTAGCAAAGGGTAAATGTGTAAACATTTTTACTGATAGCCAGTATGCTTTTTCTACTGTACATGTTTTTGCGCAACAGTGGAAAAACCGGGGAATGATAACATCTACTGGCAAACCTATAAATCATGCACAGTTTATTTTAGATCTTTTAGAATCTGTTCAGTTACCTCAGAAAGTAGCCATTTGAAAATGCACAGCTCACACCAAGCAACAAGACAGGATTTCAAAAGGTAATGTGAGAGCTGATACAGCTGCAAAACAAGCAGCCACAGAAGTATTTCTTTTAAATGAGGAATTATGACCCTATGAGATTTTAGATTTAGATATGTTAAAAACAATGCAGGCACTCACTACGCAAGCTGGAAAACAATGATGGATAAAATGAGGAGCAATCCTCGAAAAGGGGCTGTACATCTCTAGAGAAGGAAAACCAATACTACCCTCTAATTTGTTTTGATATGCAGCTTTGTTGAGCCATGGGCAGTGCCATGTCTCAACAGGGGGATGGTACAGCTGGTGAACCAGGTGTTCACAACATATGGATTTACAAACTACTCTAAAAAATTATGTTTGATGTGTCAGATTTGTAACAAACATCATGCACAGGGGGTGTTAAAGCCCAAACAAGGGAGTTTCCTACACCACCATATCCATTTTACACTATCTGTATGGATTTCATAGAATTGAACAAATGTGAAAATAAAAGTATTGTCTTGTCATTGTAGATATGTTTTCCAGATGGGTGGAAGCCTTTCCAACCAAAAATCCAGATGCAGCTATGGCGGCAAATGTACTTGTCAAGGAAATCATTCCTAGGTTTGGTATTCCAGAAAGGATCTACAGTGACAATGGTACACCCTTTGTAAATCAAACCATACAGCAGTTGTGTAAGCATTTTGGTATTTCTTTAAAAAAATCATTGTGCATACCATCCACAATCTGCAGGGATAGTTGAAAGGCAAAATGGTATACTAAAAAACAAATTGAGAAAATTAATAGCTGAGACAGGAAAAAAATGGTTATGCTGTTTGCCCCTGGCACTGTTGAGCATGAGAACTGTCCCTACAGCACAAGGATTGACTCCTTTTGAAAAATTATTTGGAAGGGCTTATTATACACCCTAGTGGAAACTTCTCATGTCATCAGACCAGAAAGGTGATTTCACACTAGCTGAATATATGAAAAAGTTGTTGAGTTCTAAACATCTGTTGCAGTCAAATTCTGTTTCAGATAGAAAACAAACTGAGACATCAGAAGTGGCAGTGATGCCCAGAGATTGGGTGTGGATCAAAAACATCAGGAGGAGAAATTGGTCATCACCAAGGTGGGAAGGGCCCTACCAGGTGCTTCTTTCAACAACCATTGCAGTCAAGATAGCAGAACGAGCTTCATGGATACACCTGACACACTGCAAGCTGGTTAAGAACTTTGAGTTGGAAAAAAAATCTTACCTCTCCATCGGGGCCCTCAGCACAAAGTCTGGCTACAAAGGGGGGGGGGTTCAGATCAATAGGACTGATCCGTCTCAACCCCAGTGAAGAAATCCTCGGTGCTGAAGGTCCTATTAGGGCAGAGAGTAAGAGCACATGTCCAAGATGACGGAATTCAGTAAGATCCAAATGCACCTACTTGGAAGAGTCGGAGAAAACAGAAATGCAGAACAACCGTTTCCTCAAAAGTATTGCATAATCATCTTGTCGACTGTACTAGTGACAATAATCTTTTTGTTGTGGCCATTCCTTTTCCCAGCCACACAAATTGAACTAAACAAGCATGCAGAGTGGCACGCAGAGTGGCACCTGAACTTTAACACTTACCAGGCAATCAAATATGTGTATGCTGAGACCTTCAATGTTTCGAATTATTGGATTTGCACAGCTTTGCCAACAGAATATGGGGGGGGGGTTACTGTTAACTTCAGTTCCCCTAGGAGCCAACAAGACCTGGGAAAACTTAATTTATGATACATCAGATGTCACATCACAAGATAAAGTAGCATTGCACTTGTCTGTTCGACAGAAGGGAACTGTGTGTTTTTACAAGAATGATACAGTGCAGGTAGGTTGGAGCAATTGCAATGTGACTGTTCCCTATAGATGCTACACTAAACCTGATAACACCAGATCTTATTGCAACACAAGCTATGATACATTTTTTGAACTGATGCATAGGACAACTGAAGAAGTAAAACATAATGCTGATCTCTATAAGCAACTGTCTATAATCTACAAAAAATGTTTCATGCAGAGCCAGGGCATAGTAAATTTACTACCAAAGTAGAAGATTGTTACTTTGTATGTGGTAGGAAAGCATATAAATGGTTACCTGAAAATTGGTTCGGCAGTTGTTTTTTTGGGGTACCTGGTTCCGGCCATACGACACACAGCAGTTTTACCTCAAGGGAAAATTTGGAATGTTCGAGAAATCAAGAAGCCTGTCAATCCAGTGGGGCAAATCAATGTGCGCTGGAAAAACCATCATGCTGTGGGCCTAGGAAAAAATGGACTGTAACATATGGACTTGAGTGATACTGTTATCTCGTGGGCAGGTGTACTGCCAGCATATGGAGCAACAAAATCAATCTGGGAACTGAGAAAATTGTCTAAACTTCTCAAAATAATGAGCAATGCAACCTTTTCTTCCCTAGAATTGGTGACTGATGAACTGACTGCCATGAGAACAGTGGTGCTTCAAAATCGCATGGCTCTTGACTTCACCCTAGCGGCGAAAGGAGGTAAGTGCGCTTTAATCCAGGAGGAGTGTTGTTCGTATACTCCTGACCACAAACATGAGATAGACGACCATCTTGAGGTAATTTAGCAGGTGTCAGCCATGACCAAACCAGGACCAAATCCATTGACAGACTTTTTCCAGAAATTGTTTGGGGGGTGGGGCAGTACCCTGATGAACATTCTGATTGCCATCTGTGCAGGAATAATCCTACTCATGGTATGTGTGTGCTGCTGCTGCATCCCCTGCATAAAAAGACTAATTAAAGACTTTATAGACATTTCAGTTTCAGAAACCTTATACCAAGGTGCTGAACTTGAAGAATTGCTGAAAAACTGAAAATGCTTTCATAAGTTTAAACTGAATTACTCTCTTAACTGCAAACCCTGAGTAGGAAGAGGTTAGGGGAAGAAAACCTGTTTATGCTTATCTTGAAAGTAGAATAAAAGTATTAAAAGGGGGGAAATGTTAGAAAAATATATAATAGTAATATGTATGCTTAGTGCATTCGAGGTTTAAAAGGGTTAATACATTTATTCTGTTCACACTGCATGAATCTGCACAGCTATTAGAAACTTAACAAGAAGCATTTAATTTCTGCTAATGTCATGAAAATAACAAGAGACATTTCATTTCTGCTGTCATGAAACTTAACAAAGAGAAATTAATTTCTGCTTATGTTATGAGAAAGTATGCAGCTACTAGAAGCTTTGATAAAGAAAACAATAGATGCTTGAAAGTATAAACCATAGTCAGCATTACTTGTACCAAAGCTAGAAATGTACCTTGAATCTAGACAAAATGTAACACATGTATTAGAACAGTAAAATTTAAGAATTGAAAAGTTAAAATGGGCTAAAATAAGCCCAAGGCCAGGTTGTTTTTCTCAAAATGTTTTACAAACTAACAAATAATCTAACCTAGTCAGCAATAAGTCTAGTAACATTTTCTGTAGAACATACAGAAAGCTGTGTCTATGTCAGCAATAGAATAGTAACATTTTCTGTGTGACAGGAAGAGAACTGTATAAGAATAACATACTAATCGCCAGTAATTCAGACAAACCTTGTGCCTACATGCTTTGTCTCCTTGCTGCAAGTAATAAAGGGTGCCTTGCTTGAACCTAACGTGAATCAGTCTTTGACGTTTGTTTCTTTGACACTGACTAATTCATTTTATTTTTAAAAGGTATCTAATTCATGTATGTGTTTGTTTGATTGGTATTTCTGTTTTCTGTATTGACAAAACAGTTTGCTTCTAATTTAAGATCTGTCGTTCAGTGCTTTACTTGCTTTCTGTTAGCCCACTTTTCGTTACTATCTTACATTTCTTCATAACTGAAAAAGTCATTTAGTTTCTTTTTCTTTGCTTAATTCAGTTGCAGGTCACAAGGAAGTCAAAGTCTATCATGGCACTCATTGCACACAAAACAGAGAAACTAATTATGAGCAGGTTGCAAAGTCACTGTAGGATACATACAGATATTGTCAAGTCTATATCACATCATTGAAAACACTATTCAGCGAACATCTATTAGTCCACTCCAAAACACTGAACACCTTTTATTGAACATTCACATCAGTGAACTTATTTACCAAGTCAAAGAGTTTCTTGTTCAACATTCAGAAATTGCCTTTTCCCCACTGTAGTGCAATCTTGGAGTTGGTATATATAAGTAGGGGGGTGTGGAGGGCATAGCCCCCCCAGTTTGGTTGATCGATATACTGCGCTGTGTGTATTGCCCAGCATATTGGACAGCTAACTCTTTGCCCTGTGAAACATTTCTGAGGATGTGTTGGTTTGATGAATGGAATGTTTGCTTTTCTGGGGTCAATGAATAGGTTTTCGTCGAATAGTGTTTTTAATGATGTGACATAGACTCAATATTGTCACACAGCATAAACACCTATAAGTAATTTGGAGGAATGCAAAGTCCTATGAAGCATGTCTTTGGGATTTAGGATGAAACTAAAAGACTCATCAAAAACCCAGCATGGACACAGGAAAGATGTACAGACTCTTTACTGAAAGTACCCTAATCAAGGCTGCGACCTCTATCGCTGCACTGCTGTGGTACCATAACTGGAAATGACATTCAGTTAAAACATTTATTTTTATTTTATGCAGCAGTGTTGGCTGTGATAACCTGCTCATAGATAAATAATGCAAGATAGCAATTGTTGTTGATCTCAGTAGGCCCATGCTGTATGTTTTCTTGGGTACATATCATAAAACAATCCATAGAAGATCATTTTTACTTTTTCTTTTCATTTTGCAGAAAGGTAAAATACAAGTCTGGTGGCATAGTTTTCTCAGAAGACTGATTTTTTGAGAAACCTATTAAGTATAGCAGATTTTCTCAGCTGCAAAATATTTGGATGGGGAATATAACAGTTGTAACAATTTTTGAAGTAAAGACATATTTTGGCTATTATTTCTTGTGAAATAACATGGAAAATGGCAAATTATATGTTTTTAATTATTTTTGATTTTCCTTTAAATATGTCAGACTATGATAAAATAGCTGAACAGTACTCATTTTTTATATCTTATCTTGCCCCCATACCTGCTGACCATCAAGTCTCCCCTTGATCAAGCAAGCACTGTACAAAGGGGTGGTCATTCAGGCAGCCATGAGGGTGTTTTGTACTCTCTCAGCAATCCAGGCAATGACAGCTTTTTCCATTTTGTGCCCTCTAGTCTACATAAGCATGCTCCTACATTCTCCCAACATGGATTCCCTGCATCATAACAGGTCTCCACTCTTTAGCTGAGGCCCTGTCATTGCGCCAGTAGTGATGGCTAGTGGGAGCTGCAATTTCTCCACCCAGGATGGGCAAACCCATCTTTCCTGCCAGCATCATCAAGTGCCTGATAGGCTAGTGGAAATCAAGCCTCCTAGATCCCAGGATGAGCAAGCCCATCTTTCCTGCCAGTATCATCAAGTGCCTGATAGGCTAGTTGAAATCAAGACTCCTAACGTTATCTCTTTATATGACAGTGGATGCTTGAACTGTATTGGTCAGATTCCGTAAAGTGATGTACATTAACAAAGTTATGCAAATACTATCATAATTTAAGCTGAATGACATTTGTAAATACATATCTACAAGAATCTATCCAGTAAACTTGCAAACAACTACAGGATATCTCCGTTAGTAATTTATTAGTAAAATATACTTAAATGCACTTATGGATTCAGATGGAATCTCTAAAATTTCTGATAAAAAAATTAATAAAGGCAAAGGGAAATCACAGCTATATTTCCACAGCTAACAGTTACTAACAATGGGAGTTATATACCTGGGGAACACAGGTGATGCACACACCCAAGGAGATAGAAGAGCAGAGTTGAGCTATGGGTGAAGAAGAGGGACATATAAGTGGCATGCTGGAATAGAAAAATCTGAGGGACAGTCAGAGTTGCAAGGGCAATGTTTTTTTATTGTTGACAGTAGGCCCCATTTTTGGAGGGAGAATTGAAGGAAAGGTAAAGACAAGAAAGAGAAGGGGAAGGACAATACAACAAGTACACACATATAACAAATATAACATCACATGACAGACATAAAGCAGACAAAAACAGTAAGGACAGGTAAGTTACACAGATGGCACACTGTACAACATGGGCAATGGAATGTTGATAAACAGGGTGGGGATCCATACCAGCCATGGTGAAATGCAGAAATACATATGTACATATCCACTATTACAGTATAACTTGTTGCAAGCTGTGTTGTAGTCTTACCTGGACGTGTATGACCTATGGCAGTTGTGTATTGTCAGATAATAAATAGGAATGACGGTACACATTGGATATTGATTCCAATACCCAAGTTGTCTGTCAGCAGTGAAAGTTTAAGCCAAACTGCAGCACAGATAAGCAAATACTGCACCTGACATGCCACAGAATACCAGCAGATGACAGAATTTAACCTCCGGCCATGTGCGTGAAAGGCAAACAACCAAGCAGAGTGTCAAACAGTAGCACTGTATAAAAGCAGCAAACTGGCTGCTACTTATACAAGTAGGTGTATACAACCCAAAAAGATGTGTAATGGAATGAATATGTCATAGGTATATGGCATGTCAAAGGCAACACACAGGTGTAGGTGTATATGTATGGCCTTCAGTGGCCTAAGAGGAAGCAATATCAATACACATACACACACACACACACACACACACACACACACACACACACACACACACACACACACACACACACACATATGACATGTAATAATATATGCTCACAAATCTATGATTAATGCTATATAAACAGTATCAGGTTGTGCACATGAATTTTGACAATGTACACTGTTTTATATGTAACATACACCAAGAACAAGGATGTATTGCAAGCAGTAGCCAGCAGCTTATGTGCATACTGTATGTCCTGCATCTGTCTGAGTTACCACAAGTTGGCCTTGTAATGAAACAACTACATGAAAAAAGAAGAGAATTCCAACAAAGGTGAACATATACCAGGCAAATATGCAAGATATATGACATGCCTACAGCAGTGGAAGGGAGATGGACAACATGGAGCCACATCAAGGGAGACATGGCAGCAAAACTCCACAGGCAAATGACAAAGCAGGACAGCAATATGTAACTGGACATATTGCATATGCATGTATACACTACATAGGATGGTGTTTGGAGTCAAACCAAACTACATAATGGCCAATGTATGTCACATGGGCAGACTGTATTGCGAATGTCAACAAAAATGGGCATGTATAAATCACACACACAATATTGTACAGTCATATAACAGCAACTGTCATAGGTAAACATGCTAAGACTTGGTATCATGTGCACATATATATTTTCATGCCAATGTAAAACAACACCTGGAATAAAAACCTGTGGTTAGATATTGCTGACCATGGGTATAACTGGGCAGAGGGCAGTCCTGTGAACAGCATAACAACACATTAACATGAACTGAATGACTGCTCATAGTCCCAAAGTACAATGATGTTTCTCTGTTGATTGGAATATGTGTAGAGACATGCACATAAATCAATGCATATGTACACCATTTGTCGAAATGTGCAAATTAATGTGAATAAAGACTGGATGTCGAAATGTAACATAGGCCAAAGAAAGCATATGGTATTGTTAATGAATAAATTACCATTAACAAGGTGTATAAATGAATGGTACATTGGCTGCATATGCATTCAGTAAAGGAGGACTGCCCATATCTAGCAGACACATTTAAATGAAACAACATAGCATTATCTTTTCCAACAGATGTGACACACAATGCAAATATATCACTGTGACAGCTTGACAAGTGCCATTAAAACCCAGGAGCAAGGACATGTCTTATGCTGAACATATATGACACGGCAAACCATAAATCATCCCATACCACTGTGGTATATGTGGAATATGGGCAACATGTAGTTTGTGAGTTGCTATCAATCCCACACATGTACACAAAGGAATTACTGAAGCAGTCGCATCATGTTAACTGCTGAAACTCATAGACATCTGAATGTTGAATGAAACTTTAATGTGGTAATGTGTGTCATGCACCCTTTGCAAGATAATGATAAATGTCACATTACATCTATGGTGTACATTTGGCTGTGTATCACATAAGCACTGTAGCAAAATGCTATGCATCCACAATTGTACCTATACAGGCCAAACACCATGGTGGCAGCATTACACAAGTGAATCACAAATAGACAATACTTACGGTCCCGAGGGCCTGGTCTAATAGGGATGAACATCATGAATGATCTCCAGATCAGGGCTGTTTACCTGAATGTGTACCGCATTGCCTGAACCGTATCTTGGAAAAAAATACCCATTATGTCTTTCATCTGTGTCCAAAAGACATCAGCCATCATCTCCTGGATCTGTTCATGATAATCACCTTGTTGGGGTGCTGGGTGTCATCTACTCTGGGGTGCAACAGGGATAACGGCACATGCAGGTGCAGCTTCCTCATCAACATCCTCATCTCTGTCATAGTTGTCATCATCATCGGGGAACTTGGGCAGTGATCTAACATGCGCTCTTCTCTGATGTCTGACAGGTGAGCAGCCATTGGTCCTATGCTCTTTCCAGGTGAATCACAAGACAAGAAGGAAAGTACATATGCATACATGCTATTACATGACTATATAATATACCCATTGTGACATAATGCACAGGCAGAAGACAGTCAGTATGAAACCGTGGAATACTGTATGGCCAGTCAAGTGTTCCACCATGTGTGATGCATGTCAGTAATCGAAATCATAACAATGAAAACCAAATGTCTATCAGACCACACATGCCAGTGAAAATCATAGCTGGCATTAAGCTGAAACCGATGTGCACATCTGCAATCAAACAGACAATAAGTAACATCCAGTTGGCATGTGATGTCTGCATATGAAAATAAAGGTATATTAGCATACATTGCAGGTGTCATTAAAAATATGTTCTCAGATGAAATGGCCTGAAGTGATTATGTAGGAGAATTATAATAAGCATATTTGCTGCTACCAGGTGGCTCTTCAGGCACACAACACATTCCCTATGTCCTATTTTCTATACTTATGGATGTTTTCAATACAGACTCATGTCAGGGCCACTGTATCCATCAGAGAATGTGAGCAGCGTACTCCAGGCCATGCCAAGGCATGCATAACATAGCTTACCAGCTGAAATCCTGACATTACCTGAACATTTATTTGTCATCATTATGCATGATAAGCATGTGCAAAGGAAGCGCACACTTACTGTACATATCAAGACATTTGAAGAGAAGCATGCCATGACACTATGTCATGTAACACTCACATAAGTTAACCTTGCAAAACAACACTTAAAATGACAATATGAGACTAGGACTGCAACCTGTACTGATTAATACTTGTGATGTATGCCTCAGTACATTGGCCAGCAGACTGTCTGACAGACTATTACTACTTCCATGTTTCCTGTTGTGTATGTGTGCATTGCACATTTATGTTTTTATGTGAATGTCAGCTGTAACCCAGGTGCCTGTGCATGTAATAAATCATATGATCAGCTACTAATTAACATACTGGTATAATGAAGGTATAGTGATATGACAATCCAGTGGGAAATATAAAAGCCATATGCAAAAGAGATGAGAAAGGCAACATTGTCATTGGCAGACTCAACATCAATTTTTGGAATGCAACACAACACAGTAGAAATAATGCACAATCATAAAGAGAGCGTCAGCCTGTGACACATGAAAATACAGTGCATGCTTGAATCTTTCATTGCTTGAATCTAACTGAGAGTGCTACTGAAACAACTCAAAATATAAATTGATAAGTATATTTTTTGGCACTTCTTTCCAAAGTTCTGCAGTATCCTAATTGCTTGTGCTTGATTGATTTATATCTGTATTATTTGCTGACTTCTGATCTGTGTTGGAAGTGCTATTTGTCTGAGTAGAAAGTGCTATTTTCCCGCACCCTTAATCCTGCTCTGTTAAATACTGGCCAAACAACTTGTGTATTTTATCTGATTGTCTTAAGGCTTGCTAGTATAATTAAGATTCCCTGTTTGTTACCTCTGCATTCATTGCTTGAATCTAACTGAGTTCTGACTGAGAGTGTTATTGAAACAACTCAAAATATAAATTAATAAGTATATTTTGGCACTTCTTTCCAAAGTTCTACAGTATCCTAATTGGTTTTGCTTGATTGATTTCATAGGTTCATAGGTTCATAGGTAGGTACTAGGCTATCTGCCCGAAGGCATTTATAAGCCTAGCTGGAATGTGTTGGCTTTCACCGCCCCCTTAGATTAGTTCCCTGTGCCTCTGTCAGGCAGAGTCATTGAAGTGATCCCAGAGGTAAACTTTCTGTTTCCCATCCACTCATCAAGGTTTCTCTTGAAGAGGGTTAGCGAGGAGCTCTGCCTAATGTAGATTGGAATCTTGTTCCAGAGCATGGGAAGTCTCTGGGACAGGAATCTATCCCTCCAGCACGTCCTATTTATTGTTGTGATGAGGTTTAGTTCCCTGGAGCGTGTGGATCGAGGGGATATGGTTTTCTTTAGGTAGAGCATGTCCATCAACTCTGGGTTGGACATGGCCTTGTATGTCAGGCGGAGATCACCTCTGAGTAGGCAGTATGCAACCAAGTACAGCTGGAGTTTCTTCAGTCGAGCTGCATAGGGCATCTGCTTGAGGCCAGTGATCCTCTTGGTGAGGAACTTCTGTGGTCTTTCCAGTTGTTGCAGGTGTCTTGTAAGGTACATCCCAAATGGGGCATTGTACTCTATGATGGGTCTTATGAGTGATGCCTAAAGGGACCCAATTACCTCTTTTGATCTGGATGCAAACCCTTTTGTGATTAGATGGGCCACATAGAAGGATTTTCTAACCACTTTGGCAATGTGATTATGAAACGAGAGGTTGTTATCTACTTGGGTCCCCAGATCCCTTATTACATCTTCCATATTTAGGGGGCTACCACCTATGTGGTAGTTTGTGGGTACTTTGTTTTTTCCAAAGGGGATGACTATGCACTTTTTGGAATTTAGCTTAAGACCATGGTTTTGACACCAGGAACCTGTCTCAGTGAGACCCTTTTGAAGGATGTCTGTGACAGCCATAGAGTCAATTATAGCCCTAGTTTGCAGTTGTCTGTGAACTTGGACAGCCATAGTCCTAGTGTGTTTGCCTATATCTCAGAGAAGCGTATGCTGAACAGGAGGGGTCCTAGGACTGAGCCCTGGGGAATGCCACTTGTAACAGGTTTAGAGTCAGACCTAGCTCCTGCAACTCTTACCATGTAGGTTCTGTCTGTGAGCCAGTTGGCAACCCATGTCATGACATAGGGGTTTATGTCCAGGCTGGTGAGCTTGTCTATAATACCTGAGTGGGGAATAGTGTTGATGGCCTTTGCGAAGTCTAGGTAGGCTGTGTGGACCACCTTTCCCTCGTATATAGCCTTGGTAACTGTCTCAAAGAAGTCCACCAGGTTTAGGAGGCATGATTTGCCCTTAACAAAGCCAAACTGGGGTGGGTCCAGTGTTTGGACGTTTTCAATGTCTCTGTTAATGAGATCCATGATGATGTGTTCCATAGCTTTGCAGACCAAGCTAGTCAGGCTTATAGGGTGATAGTTCCCGGGATTCGTTGTGGCTTCACTTTTGTGGAGTGGAATAACAGTTGCTGTGTGCCACTCTGTGGGCACATAGCCTGTGGAGAGGCTGAGTTTAAACAGTGTGTTTAGGTGAGGGGTTACTTCATCTTTGAGTTTGTGTAGGACGGAGCCTGGGACACTGTCCGGTCCCACTGATGCTGTGTTTTTGGCTTTGGAAAGGGATGTTTTAACATGAGTGTTTGTGATTTCAAGGGCACTACATTCTTCTGGTATAGTTATGGGCCCTTTTGGGGGTGAGAGTGGGGTCACGTTTGCACTGAACCTGTCTACCAGGATGTTGGCTATATCAGTCGGTTCAGTGTATTTTGTGCCATTCTGCACTAACTCTGAGCAGATCTGAGAATTGCCACTTAGATTCTTGACATAGCTAAATAATGCCTTGTGGTTATCTTTGGAGTCCATGGCAATTTTTCTTTCGAAGCTAGCCTTGGATGATTTTATGAGGGAACGTAGTTTCTTGCCGATACAGATCAGGGATTTTCTCCCTTCTTGGGATTTTACTCTTTTCTGTACTAGTTTCCTCCTTCTATTGTATAGCTTGCTTATGGCAGGAGTACACCAGACTGGTTTCCTTTTCTTGGAAGAGTGAGTCTTGCTTTTGTTTGGGATAGCATGATCCATGCATTCTTGTAGGTGCCCTTAGAGTGCATTAGTAAAGGATTTTGCAGCTTGTACAGCGTTATCCTTTAGCATGGGGGGTTTGAAACTTCCCACCTTGGTCTTAAGTAATGTGACGTTTGCTTTTGAAAAGTTTTTCATGGTGGTTTCTTTGACCGGGGTTGGTGGCAGAATGTGGATATCCAGAGTGATTAATTTATGGTCAGATCTAACCAGCGAGGGGTTGACCTCCGGTGTGGAACTCCGGTCACCCATGTTGCTGATGACCAGGTCCAATATGTTGTCACCTCTGGAGGGGATGTTGACCAGTTGATCCAGGGAATTTGAGTTTATAAATTCTAGGAAATGTTGGGCAAGGGAATTTGTACTTTAGTAGTTCTCCCAGTTATTTTTTGGATAATTGAAATCACCCAATATCAGGGTGTTTGGTAGGACCTTTATGTTTCCCAGTGTTTCCAGGACTGTGGAGTGGGGGCCTTGGGACATGGTGGGTGATCTGTAGCAAGCTATAATTTGAATAGCAGTTTTGCCCATTGTTAGTTGCACGTGGATGTTCTCTAAAACATCATGCTGTGCCACTAACCTGGAGGTGTGGATATCCTTGATGAATATGGATACTCCCTTGCTTTTTGTATTTCGAGCTGGGTTTTGTGGCCGAAATGTATGGTATGAGTTGTAGCCTGGTAGTGCTGGGGTGCTCTCTGGAGCCTTAAACCAGGTTTCTGTTACTGCACATATATATCGATTTTCTCCATACTGAGGAGTGCCTCGAGTGTGTGCATTTTGAGGTTTAAACTTCTGGCATTGAGCAGCATTACCCCCAGTTTTTTGTTACTTGTGCTATTTACGGCGGTGGGTTTGTCTTTTGAGCCTTGCCTAAAAGAGGCACTATGGGGGTGGCAAGAGCCTTGGCCAGTATTCAAAAGCATAAGGGTGACAGGTGCAAGCTGTCTCTAGCAAAGCAGCATGGTTTGTCTAGCATGTCATCCCAGGCTGACAGACACTAGATCCCCTTTGAATGACACCAGAAGCTTAGCCAATTGTTGAAATTGATCATTTTTTCTCTATACTGTGGTATCATTCTTGGTGAGGGCAGGATGCTACTCAGGGTCAGGGTCATACCAGCCTGGGCTACGTGATCAGAGAGCTCTTCCATGTCACTTTTCATGTAGTCCAGGGAGGTACGGCTCAGGTAATTCACACCAACATGGACAATGACAGAGTCATATTTGTACTTGTTCTGGAGTGACCTGAGTGCTTGTGTTATGTGGCGGTTCCTGGCACCTGACAGGCAGCTAACAGTAACTTTCTCCTTGTTCAGCCTAGTGAGTGGGACATCAGTGTGTCTGACTATAGAGTCACCTATGACTAGAATGTTGGGTATGTTGTTTTGCCTTATCGGCTGTGGTTGAGTGGCACACTGAGTTTGTGGGCTATGTATCATTTGGGTTGTGTTGGGGGGTGGATGTTGTATGCGTTTCTGCTTTGGAGGTCTCTGTTGTTTGAGCAGATTTTTATTGAGAGCCTCCACGAATGTAGGAGTGTTTTGTGTTGCTATGTGTGTGTGTTTGGGGGGTGTAGGATTTGAGGGACTATGTGATGAGTGTGGTGTGGTGCAAGTGTTTATCTTCTCCTCTTGACTATCTAGTCCAATCTTGGGTGAAGAGAGATTTGCTTCCAGTTTGGCTATATAAGTGCATCTCTCACAGGTTTTAGTGTTGTGTGGTAGGAGGAGAGGGCTATCTGTGTACATGAGGCAATTGCTGCATTGTCCCAAGATGCCCAGATTCATCAGGTAGACAGGTGAAAACACTGGGAGCTGCCCCTTAGACATGCCTGGATAGGTGCTTATTTATTAAGTACTAAAAATTGTTTTCCTCTAGACAAGTGAGGAAAGTTGAGTGCTGTAGTAATTTGTAACTTATTTAGTGCTTACAACGAGTTCTGAACAAGTACTGAGCTCAAAGAAACAGATATGAGTACTAAAAACTAAATGAAATGGCTAGTTCTAAGGGAAAATTTGAAGAGCAGACTTTATGGGAATAGTTTAACCCTAGCTAATCCGCAATGCATAAAGTGTATTTTTTTAATATAACAGTAGCAAATGAGCAAACTGATTTAAACAAATTAACTAATAAAAAGCTAAAAACTGAGCCTTGTTCCAGCAGTCTTTGATCAGATAAGTTCTAACTGCACACTCCTGCCACTAGGGTGCAGGGGAACCTTCTCCAAAAAAAGATGGTCTGGATTAGTGCTCAAGTTATACAAACAAAGCTAGATTCAGCAGGTCTGAATTTAGTCTATGTTACAGCATAACTTTTAAAATGAAGAATGTTATAGAATCTCCATACACAGTTTTGAATGTTTCATGCACTGCCTTTACATAGTGGAAAATAATTTAACATAGACTGAAAGACCAGAGATTCAAACCTGCATTTCTAAGCCATGTTTACATTTTAATCCTATAACCTATCTTGCCTGAGATGGATGGAGGAAATGCAGTTAAAAAATATTGAGACATGAATGTGCAGGGATGGGGTAGTAGTAGGGATTACGCTTTACAAGAAGGACAGTGTGCTGTGTATTTATGAAAATAAAATTGCAAGCTTGAATGCATGTTAGCACAGTGGTCACAACAGAAATACACAACTGTAAATGTTCATACCTAAAACAGTGGAACACTGTCATGTAACACATAGCTGCTGTTAATAGACAACTACAAATTCCTGTACATCACATACACAGAAATGCCTTTTAGGTGGGGGGACATAAAATATATACATATATCTGTCAAATTAGAAATTATAACTCAAAATTATCCCTGATGTTAAAAAAATAAAATAAAAAAATGTATCTCTGATATCAGAGAATGTCCCTGTTCTACAGTCAAAATGTTTATCTGACCATCTCACTCCCTCTAAATGTAAGTATCAGAAGGGTGTTGAATTTGAAATAATAAACAACGACCCACTTATACATGAAATTCAGTTTGCAAATGTTATCACATTCCACATTCTTTTTGCAGAACTATTCCACTGTGTTCAAATTTTAAAACATAAAACTGTAGTAAAAAAGTTGTTGCAGACAGAATATTACTGATTATGGAGATAGTCATAAAAGTCTGACAAACAAACACTGTAGTTGTAAGCATGTTCAAAACAGCTACTAATATCAATAAGCAGCTGTGTATAGCATCATTTTCAAAATTTTTACAGAGACACAAAAATCTGAATAAAACACAAACTATCCCTATGTGGATTTGAACCTACACTTAACTGAACATAAGTATGGTGGCTTTGTGATTTACAAGATGAGCTACCACATATCACACATCCACTCTTAACAAACTACTAGTTTGTGTGTGTGTGTGTGTGTGTGTGTGTGTGTGTGTGTGTGTGTGTGTGTGTGTGTGTGTGTGTGTGTGTGTGTGTGTGTGTGTGTGTGTGTGTGTATATGTGTGTATACGTGTGTATCCATATTTCTGAACGTAATGGAGGAATACCAAAACATCCAACACATAAACACTATTGGCCCTCATGCTCAACAAAATTACCATATAGCCTCAAGTTTTATGACATAGAAGATATGTTTAGACAATCGGACATGCAGTGCACTTGTGTTAAACAATGAGATTTTAATAATAATAATATGCGGAGTGGTGCAGCAGTAGTGTTGTCACCTCACAGCAAGAGGTTCTCTGGTTCGATTCTCAGCTGGAGTGTCTTCTGTGTGGTGTCTGCATGTCTTCCCTGCATTTGTGTGGATTTCCTCTGGGTGCTCCGGTTTGTTCCCACATTCAAAGAAATGCATCTGGAGTGTTTCTCCCTGGGCCTCTGCTGAAAATTGGCTTTGTTCCAAATTGGACTTTCCTGGTTAACAAATAATAAATAAATAAAATAATAATACTGTTTACTTTGCAAAGCAGAATGAACAAACAACTGTAGATGATGTCTGTTATATTTGAGCCCATTACAGTCAATACCACAATAGTGGAAGTCCATACACAACAGCATTGTGCCACGCAATCCACATACTATGTATGTATGAGATGCTGTCCACAAATACACATGTAGACTGGGTGACACTGCAAAGTATTACTACTAATGGAGAAATGCATAGGCATCAGTGGCATAGATGCTATAGGTGTCAGTGATACACAACTATACTGGATGTGTGAAATGCTGTCCTTATATATTGGAAAACAGAAACATCTAAAATGTTGATTAGTATGTATATGATAAACAATATTAAAAAAGTAAATCCCATGGAAATCAAACCTCTAATTATAATTTCATGCAACAGAAAAAGGAACTTGGGTTCTTCTTTGCAACATGAGTTTGAAATAGATATGCATAAATCATTTGTATAAGTTTTCAAGTTATGTATTAATAACCAATCTTGAGGGTTTAAGTTAAATTCTAAAACAGGATGTTGAATTTCTTTAGGTCTCAAATTTTTAATACCATGGTACCAACAACCCACCCCCTTTGTTTTCCAGAACACTGATATCTGAACATTAATTTTATTATGAAAGTTTTTTTGTATTGTTGAATGGAATAAGAAGCCCAAACCAAACTTTCGTATCAATATTAGAATAAATTATGGCCGGGATTCACTAATCCTCCATGTAAGACTAATTAAGTCTTACTCGGAAACTGCAGTCTAAGAGTATGATGACAGCGTGTCATGCATATTGATGAGGGCGTGCTGACTCAACACGGAGCATGCAAGAGTGCAGGGGATGTGTCAGACTGCCGAGCAGTCCAAATCTCCACGCCCCTGCAAGTGCCTAAACTGCAAATGTCAACTGAAATGAGCATGTCCGCTCAAATGTCTACATACCCAACACTACACTCCCCCACATTCTAAATCCCTGTACAAGTGTAAAATGTAAAGCTTTCCTTTTTTTTATTATTCCCGATATAGCTGCCCATATTTGTGCGTGTATGCGTGGGTTTACCCATTGCTTAGCTACAGTTAGCAGTGTAGCCACCAAAGAGGATAATAAACTACTTATATGCAAATTAAGCCAAATAGCAATAGTGTAGTGGTAGAGCCTTTGCACAAAGAGGAGGCATTCCCAGTTCGAGTCCTGCCACTCCCCTTCCCATTTTCTGTAGGAAATCTGTGCATAAAAATAATTCCTGACATTTACCTTTTAAATTTTAGTAAAATGCATTTAAATGGCCTATGTGGTAGGAAACAGTATTTTATATATAATTAAAAAGGTGAAATGGTCATGCATACTGATAAATGCATAAGTAACATATCTTAAGCAATGTGACGCACCGCTAAGCAAAATTTACCAGTATTAAGCACATTTAAGTATAATTGCTCATAGGTTAGCACTGCTTTAACTAGCACAATGGCTTTGTGCGGAACTGCGCATCGTGCCAACAAGCGCAAACAAAACATGTTTGTGCAGAGCTGCGCACCATGCTAACTAGCGCAACGTTGGGCAACTTTGGGCGACATAGAGCAACATAGAGCAACGTCGAGCAACGTTGAGCAAAGTTGATCAAAGTCGGCTAAACATAGCCACACCTCCTAGCCGGTCTGGCCAGTAGTAAAATAAAAAGCAATGACAGGCCTCGAACCCGGGATACTGTGCACCATAATCACAGTACTAAACCACTAAGCCATGACAGCTTAACATACAGATGCATTTCCAACACACTCATATATATCAATGGAAGCTTACCCATTGCTAAGCAGGTTTGCTTTTAGCTGAGATTTTTCAAAACTGGCCAATCACAAATAAGTGCGGGAAATGAGGCATATTTAAGCTCCATAGGTGGGAATAATTGCCATAACTGGTTGTAGCTCCCATCCGCAGACAGTATGGCTGGTGTTGGAGAGGGTTCTCATTTTCAAGCGCAACAGTGGGGCATTGAGGAGTCAAAAGTAATGGTTTGGCTCCTCGTCCATCATCATGATGCAAGACTCCTGCAGGGCCAGTTTCAGGGCATTGAGTACAAAGTGGAAACCTGGAACCGTCTAGCACATGATTTTACCAGTGCCACAGGCATCCCTTGGACTGGTGAGCAGGTCAGACACCACTACTCAGACCTGAAGAGACACAAGGAGGACTGACTGAACCACTGGATACAGGAGGCCCATGACATGGAAAATGCCCCACTACTGAGTATGTAGCCATGGAATGAAGTATGCAAAAATTGCTATTGTAGTCTATATTATGGATAGGTATGTCTCAATATCCTTTCATTTACTTCACAGCTGCAGGTGTCCGTGTTGCAAATCAGCAAGCCTATGCAGATAGGCTGCTAAGGCTGCACCACCAGACAGGTTAGTAATTATTCTGCATGTGTTGTCATATAAAAGAAGTGAGAGAGCCTGAAAAAGAGTGTTGTAACCCATTAATAAAGGTATAATAAGTGCTGAATAACTTCTCTGCATGTACTGTTATATAAAATAAGTGAGACAGCGTGAAAAGGTGTTGTAACCCATTAATAAAGGTATAATATGTCTTGAATAAAAGTCCTCTACATGCACTGATATATAAAATAAATGAGAGAGCCACTAGAAAAGTGTGTAATGTAATTAATGAAGGTATAATTTCTGGAGTGTGTCCGTGTCACTTTCTTCAATATGTTGTTGTACCCTTGCATTATAGAAATAGTACTGTTGTATTAAGCGCAGTGAACCCACACATGGGTAGGCCCATATAAAGTGGATGAAGGGAGTGCCAGTAGCTGTTAAGCATATATACAGTCCTCAACTGTCGGTTCATGACCGGCATGTACAGGTTAATCTGGCAAATGAGTAGCTTGTTATTGTGTTCCCCAGAAATGTCAGTGTGCTGCTAGAAATGTAGGGGGCTGTTAACATATACCTGATAATGTCACCTGAACACATCCAGATATGTAGATATATAAATATAAATGAAATATATAAATATGTAGCAGTAACATCTGCATCCAGGACAGTTTGTATGTGAGATACAGGTCAGGCATATCAAGAACTAGCAAAACCCATTTCACAATTTAACGGATATTGCCTAGTGTAATAATACATGTAGGAGATATATAACTGCAGTCAATAGGAATGTAGTGTAAACTATAAGTATATATAAGTTGTTAATGGAGGTATCTTTTACATCCTACTGTATGTGCATAAACAATGCAATTCCACACCTCAATGGGTATGTCTCATCTCATAACATTTGTTGGGACACATGTCCTATTTTTTTATAAATATCTGCATTTACTTTGATGGACTGTGGTGGTGGTGCTGCGGTAGCGTTGTCGCCTCACAGTTAGACGTTGCCCATTCGATTCTCAGTTAGAGCATCTTCTGTGTGGCGACATGGGTGAATGGGCATTCCTTCGTTGAAGGTTGTGCGTTAGGCCTGGCAAGCCAGCACGTAAAACTCTACTGCCAATCATTAGTGGACCAGAGTTCTGCTGTGGTGACCCCTAACCGAGAAAAGCCGAAAGACACAAACAAATATGCATTTACTTTGATGCATGTGCCCTGTTCACATACCACAATCTTGGTGGCCTGTTGCCACCAATCATTCCTGCATGCTGTTGGAATGTCCACTGTTGTTCTATATATGCATGTGTTATGCTTGCTGTTCAACTGTTGGAACTCTGGTGTGTTGGGTTAATGGGAATACTACTGTATGCTGTTACAACTAAATTGGAATGCTGTTGGCTATCACTAACCCATATTGTCATTAAATCCTCTTAAACATAGAATATATGGGAAGGCCGGTCCCAGCGGACCCACCTGTCCCACCTCAGCTGGCAATGCCACCTGGCACAAGCAGGTCCGGTGCCCAGCCCAGGACCTCCTCCTCCATTGGTCCTGTGCCACCTTCAGGTGGAAGCACTGCAGGGGATGGGGCTCATCCCCCCTGTGCAAGCGTGGCCGGTGGAGGGCCACCTATCACCCTCCGAACGGTCCGGGCTGTGGTGCATAGGGAGATGGAGTGTTCAGTCACTGATCCTCTATGCCAGCTCGAGGCAAGAGTGGCTTGACTCACGGATGAGCTTGTCCCTCCTACGCAGCCCCCAGCACAGCCACCTCTGGGCCGTGAAGGTGCAGTGGTGACTGCCCATGGGTGGGGATCTCAGTTCCACTGTTGCCATCTGTGGGCTCATGGGCTTGCGATTTCCAAACATCCTTCCCCGTCAATGGTGTTCACCCACCCCATGTGTCATATTCCACTCCTGTATGCATCTTGTTTGTCTTGTCTGTTTACCTGCCCAACCTACCTCCCAACATATACCTACTTCCCCTACCCCACATTCCACTCTCACCTGAAAAAAAAATGGGCAGTCTGCTCCCACAAAAAAATTATGCCCCATACATTGCTGCCCATTTTGCACACATGTCCGCTGGACACATAAACTGAAATTTAATTGGCAGTACAACATACTTTGTTGTCCTTACCCCTCTCTCAGGGGTGGAAGGTTTCAAATTTCCCTCCAAATTACTAGTATATGCACAGCTGTTGCTGTTAAAGAAATGGGCAGCTATGGACCTTCCCTACACCCGTCCTGCACATCCCGAGCTGTTTTCCCTACTGTCTTTCCCTCTTTGTGCCCCTTTTTCTCCACATTCTTATTTCCCCATTTTCTTTTCTTTCAAAGAAATGATCGCGGGGGTTAGTGAAAGTAAGCACTTTTAGCAGTAGTTAGCAGGTTTGTGCGAGTGTGAGCTTATATGCGCTTAGCTAAGTATTGCTAAGCTTTGAGCAAACCTGTGGAAACCCACTTACAACTGCTTAATAGTGCCTTAGTCACCCTGCATGTGAGGGCCCTTGTTTTGCTCAGCAGCAAAATAAAACATCACTGTCAGTCTCGAACCCCAGACCTTGGAGGCACTAGACTGCATGAAGTACCACTAAGCCACAGTAGATATACAGCAGGTTGTTGCTGAAAAATATATATCATGCATCAGAATGAGTGAATGTAAAGGTAAGATAGGAATGCCATAACACAAAACCTGTTCTGTGGAACTTTACCAGCAGTTGTTGTGGAATTGCATTACATGACTGTGATAACAGAACCAGCCAGTTTAGCAGTAAATAATGTTACAGCAGCAATTTACAACCCCCACACAGTATCATAGCAGGACAATCCCCACCCAAATGTACAAAATACCTGTGTGTTCAAGGTCCAGCAAGGATGTAGGTAGGCATACTCAGTACTGGAAATGTCCAGTTTTCATGAGCATCCTGTGCTATTGTCAACACAAAAACAACACAAACTGTGCAGATGTGATTACATTAATATCCACAGTATAGCAGTTCACAAACAGTTCATGTGCCAAATGAAAACATCTGAATAACTACGTATGTATGACAGCTAATTGTATAAGTAGAAAAGAAACTACATACTCCCATATATCTTGTGTTAGCATTTGTAGGAGTGAGTACAATTCTACACTGACAACTGTGTACTGAAAGTGGCCACATTCAGGTCTGAGTACAACATTCAAATCACTGGCTACACCCCTAGCATCAGATACAAGAAGTAAACCAACCTTCTGACTTACACAACAGTGTCCACAGCAATCAAGCATGGTCCCCACTTTGGAAAGCTGAAAGGGCTACGGCTACCTGACTTAGCAATTTATAGAATTTGGTTGCTATGACAGTGAGTACTGCAAGTACCACACAGCAGGCTGCATGCAATTGCCAAATGTTGGCCAACAGTTGGTGCAGAGGCCATCACATGCACATGTGCAGATACCTATAAAAGCAGGCTGTACTAGCTGTCCACACATGCAATCATTTCATTGCAGGTATGGAGAGAGAGGGGAAGAGCGACACAGAGCGACACTGAGTGACACAGAAAGACACAGACCACAGCAACAGCAAACAAAAAAGATAGAAAAGAAAATATATTGAAAAAAAAATATATTGAAAAAAATATATATTGAAAAAAAATATATTGAAAAAAATATTTTCAAAAAAAAATATATTGAAAAATAAAAATACATTGAAAAAAATATATAGCAAAATATATTAAAAAAATATATTGAAAAAGAATAATATATTGAAAAAAAAACAAATTTACTGAAAAAAAATAAGATATAAAAAAGTGTACTAAACACACGAACTGATTATTACAAACACATACAAAGGAAAGGTATGTAACAGATATGTATTTACTGGCATGTAGCAGATGCTTTTGAAGAGTAATCTACATAGTTTAAATCATCCATATGTGGCAGCAGTACGTATCTATGCACAGATGCCCTGCATAACTACTGCCATGGAGAAATCAGTGTGTAGCTGTGTGCAGTGGGATATGACTGTGACATATGTAGTTCAGCATTAAATGTCAATCATCTGATCCATGTTATCTGTGTTCTGTACAGTAGTGTGTACAATGTCTATTTGGGGGAGTAGCACATACAGTTGTGTAAACATGGATGTGAAAGAGTAACAAATGCATGATAGTCATATTAACGTGTAGCTTAGCATTGGCAACAGCTGTACCAGGCTAGTATGCTAATCTAGCATTTTCAGCTATATATACATCCTCTAATATTACTGTGTGCTCACATGTGACACCTGTTCATGTTGCAGCAAGGCCCAACAGATCAGCCGTGAGGTACACGGACTTACAACAGTGTGGTCCTTGTGTGTGTATGGCACACACATATGGAGAGATCTGTCTGTGTCAGATATATTAGCATGTGCATTGAGCAAGGGACATACTGCAACTGTTTGTGAAAGGTGGACATATATATGTTTTTGAAGGTTGTTATGTGCATATTTCTATGTAGGTTGTAGTGTGTGGTAAACCAGGCAGCATACAGTGCTGGTATATGACATGTGGTGGTTAAACGCTGTGGGTATGATTCGTCAGGTTTGCAGTGTTGCAGCCTGTGAGGCCTGCTAAAGCTACATGGGCTGAAAACACCTTCTGCATTCCGCCCAACACTGTGCAATATTATGACATAACTGTATACCTCACAACCTTCGCATACATGATATTCCCACCATGAAAGGTGGACTGTATATGTGCCTATTTGTATATCTATATGTACACCAATGGATGTTTATATGTATGTGTGTCTATATATATATATATATATATATATATATATATATAGAGAGAGAGAGAGAGAGAGAGAGATACAGGGCAATATTTACTGCAACAGATGCCTGGTGACAAAGCCATGGATTCAAGCTCAATGTTGACACTGCATTGGCATCCCTCCTTGCAAAAACTCAGTACCCATTAACTACCACATAGGTGGTAGTCTACTTAACACCGAAGGTGTGATAAGAGACCATGGGACACAGGTGGACAGTAGTCTCCCCTTTGATAATCACAGCGCCACACTAGTCATGTAATCTGTCTACGTGGCACACGTCATCACAAAAGGTTTGTCATCCAGGGAAATATAGGTCAGTGTTCCCCTCTACTCCACACACATAAAACCCATTATAGAGTACAATGCTCCATGTGGTATGTACCTCACAAGACATCTACAGCAACTGGAAAGGACACAGACATACCTCACAAAGAGTAATACCGGCCTCAAACAGATGCCCTATGCAGACCGTCTCACAAAACCACAGCTAGACTGTGTTGCATACCGCCTACCCAGAGGTGACCTCTACCTAACATACTAAGCTATGTGAAACCCAGAGCTGTTGGACATGCTCCACGTAAACAGATTACAATCCCTATGAGCTACACACTCTAGGGACCTAAACCTTGTCACCTCAATAAACAGCACATACTGGAGGGATAGATTCCTATCTCAGAGACATCCCATACTCTGGAACGAACCAGCTATCAATAGCAAATAAAGCTCCTAATTAGCAGTCGTCATATATAATCCTGATGATTGTATGGGAGACAGGAAATACACCCCGGGAATCACCTCTGTCGCTCTGCTTGACAGGGCCATGTGAAATGAAATTACCTGTGTGTCAAAGGCCAGGGTAGTATATGGCTAGACATCTATAGGTCCTAGGGCCAATAGTCTATAACCTACCTATGAACCGATACACACCCACATGTACTTGTTGCAATAATTGTTATGTGAGGTTGACTGAGTGTGACAGTGAATGTGTTGGTGAATGTGTCAGAGTTCTGTATATGTGTGATAGCTAAGTGGGAAACTGTTTCTGTCATGGTATTATGTGTCCTAGCTGTGATCCCAGCAAAATATGTGTATGCTATTGATAGGCAGAAAAAGCAGTATGCCATATGGTCTGACGTAGTCCATTGGTGTCGACTGGGGTGTCCCATTGTAGGCTACAGCAGTACATGTATGCTTATTGAGTGTTACTGCTGGTGAATCCAACCCCTGAATGAACTGTAGTACTACCTGAAGCTGTATGCCTAAACAGCACAGTATGGTGTATGTCCTCATTTCTTGTAACCACTGTTTTGTGTGTTCCCCATAGTCCTCACAGATAACATACCTCAGGCATAAGGTTTTGTAACTACTGACACACAGTACTGTATGGTACACAGGTAAATGTCATGTGGGTTGCCATACCTTTGTGTCTGGTATGTATGTCTGATGTGTGTGTGTGTGTGTGTGTGTGTGTGTGTGTATGCCTGTACCATGGCCTTGGTCATATGTGTGTTACAGGATATAGGCGTGTATCTAGCAACATGTATAGTCTAGTACAGCAGTATGCCACCTATATTAATGAATGAGCACATATGTTAGGCAGGGGTTTGCCATCAATGACTAGTGTGGTATACTGGTAATACTGTAACTGGACTTTACAATCATTGCAATGGATTACATGTTACATTATGCATTAGCTTGATATATCCCCCCCTGTGGCTAAGTGGTGCATTGTGTCACAATCAGTGTGCCATGCACTGTTGTATAGTCTTACATACTGGTTTATCTTTGTTGCTGTGCAGAACATGGTTTGATATATAGGTTGTGCCAGGCACTGTCAGGCAGTTGTGGGTTGAGCACTGATATGTGGTATTGAAAGTGTGTATCCTCTGACAGCCAATAAGTTGCTATATATGGCAGTTAACTGATATCTTTACTTTAGAATGTTAAGTGTGCCACTTGACTTGCTCACACATATTCTTTCATTGTCTTCCAGGGTCATGGCCCACCATTGTAATCCCTCATATAGCCCAGCAGAAGAGGAAGGGATTACAGCCACCATGGTTCAGCACTACACCCTGCTGTTCTCAAGAACCAGCCAGGACCAGCATGAGCGGACTGCACTGTGGCAAGAACTTGTCCGTAGGGTAAATGACATTGGCATGCATAACCGGACATATGAGCAGGTACGCCATCACTGCAGTGATTTAATTAGACATGTCTGGCAGCGTGTGTCTGATCCGTGGACAACAGCTTGCCACAGGTGGTGGGGTAACCATCCACCCCCCCCCCACCAGAGTGGAGGAGCTGCTCCTGAGACAGGTGGCTCCTGGCCAACAACAACAACAACTAATATGTATCATCATGGAGGCCAGAGCCAACCAGCAAGTTGACATGGAACGTGCAAGTAACATGGCATAGCTGTACACTACTGTTACCTCTATTGATAGATCATGCTTATGTGAGATGTGTACTGTGTAGTTACAAGATGTGGTGCCTAGTGTTGTGCAATAATAATAATTAGGAATATAATCTGCAGGCCTGTGACTGTCAACCGTCGTACTATTGTAAGATTGCAAACACACAGTAGCAATGCCACAGTTGTTGCCACTGACAAACTGTCTCATATCCTTGTAGGTCCCTCTGGTGTGACAGCAAGGCAGCAGACCCATGCTGGTGAGTGTGTTCTACATTTAATATTGCTAATTAAATGTGCATGTCATAGGTGAGGTGTAGGCCATGTACACGTCACACATCTGTGCATAATGCATGTTGTGCATGTTTGCTGTGAGACTATGCACATCTCAGTATCATGAGTAGCTGCTTCAAACGCATGCAATACACAGAGCATCCCACACAATTGTGGCAACACTGTAGTGGATATTGGCTACACAAAGTCGATACACATGCACACAACATACACAACTGTTTCACACAGTACAAGTTAACATGCTACACATGGCGTATTCAGACACCCACTGTAAGGTCACACTCCAGTATCCCAAATGTCATCCACACAGCAAACATAATATACCTGAGGGGTAAAGGCCTCTCATGTGGCTGTGCAACACTCTTCAAAACATAACACATTCAAGTTAGGCAATGCCCCCTATTGGGCACCTTACAAACCCATGTAACAACTGGCTGTGAAATGGAGACTGTAGCCATGGTACTGCAGTTCAGCTACAGCATGCTATGTGCCAGTCTGGCACACATTAGTAGCCTTGAGTGACCACATGATGCTGCATGATGATGGCTCATGGTACTACACCCCATCCAGTTACAGTGGCCACAGTACTACACATATCATTAATTGCTATGCACCTCAATGTTGTGTGTGTGCAACCATATGCACCTTTACACATTATGCATAGCAATCACCATGTGTACAAAGTGACACACATATGTCTTGTAATGCTATTAAGTGCATAGGTCACATGACACACATTGTGTATGTGTGATGTTTAATGTTGCAGTTGTGTTGTAGCATGCCATGTCATGGCTGGCACTGGTATGTCCACTATATGTCCTACACTCACCATAACCACTGCACAATGGCTATGTTGAGCAATGGTATTCCATCAGGTATACCTGCACCACTCATCCTGAGTGTATACATAGCATGCATGTGCTAAACCTGTGTCCACAGTTATCTGCTAAAGACACAGATGCTCTAATCAGAAATAGATATCTATGTGACACACAGATACACATCCAGCCATGGTATGTATACCTGTGAGTGATGGTGCACAGGACATTGCAGAGCTTTTAATATTTGCACAGTAATGCTGTGTCCATGTACACATTGCGTTCCAGGGTGAGGCCAATCACTGAACAAAAACACACATGCATCAAAGCCATGTATACTGTTATTAGCAAGGTCTGTCTACAGTCACACTCCATGCTGTTGAGCAACACACGTCCTGCATGCTGACATGTTTGATATAAATGTTTGGCTTGTGATACTGTACCCCACCATCACACGCTATTGAGTATGTTCTGGATTGCTGGTGGTGTGTGTGTGTGTGTGTGTGTGTGTGTGTGTGTGTGTGTGTGTGTGTGTGTGTGTGTGTGTGTCTGTTTTAGTGAGGAGTGTATTTGTGTGCATGTGTTCATGTGTTCATGTGTTCATGTGTGCATGTGTGCATGTGTTCATGTGTTCATGTGCACATGTGTGTATGTGTCCATGTGTGCATGTGTGCTTGTGTGCCGACATCATGTACAGGTCGTAAAGTGTGTTTCCTGTCTTCCTCTCACAGGTGCTGAGTTTGGGCTGGTTCACTGCAGCAGGGAAACTGATGTCACTGAGCATAATAGTGATAATGATAGGCGTGTTGAGGCACAGGCATGCTTGCCAGGGTCTGTTGTTGGGCCACCAATCGACAGTACACAAGTGTCCACCCCATCCATGCACACAGTCATACTGCCAATACATCCATCACCAATGCCCTTAGCTGAGGGACAGCATACAGCCGGCATTGGCCAGGACAGTGTGGTATCTATGGCACATGCATCCCAACACAGCAGCCATATCAAGATGTCTGGAAGGGTACCACATAGGCAGATGTCCAGGGGTTCTTGTCAGAGCACTGCTGTTCATTATGCCACTGTCAGACGTGCCACAAGTCTTACAATCTCACGCATGTTCCAGGCTGTCATGGAGGCACAGGCATGTATGGAACGATACACCAGACAGGGACTAAGGGCACAGAGGGCACATAACACCGTCGTAATTGACAGTATCCCTGACATAGCAGGTGCCATCCTTCATTACACTGAGGTCACTGATAGATGTTGGGGTGAGACATTAGATGTCCTCCGCAATGTCATGTCCATGTGTCAGGACAGTGCGGGATGGCTGAGTCGTCGATGTGGATGTATGCCAGCAACATCAGCAGCTGGCAGTCACCACGGATGTCCCTCAAGTCACAGCCACTCCCGTAGTGCCAGTACCTGCCCTAGCAATGTTGGGGGTGGGCTGTCCATAGACCATCCTAGAAGACCACGTGCACATGGCTCTGGACAGTCCCAGCAGGGACCTGGGTCCAGTGTACATCCATCTACCTCTGGGGATAGTACCCAGTCAGGCTTAGTACCTGATAGTGTCAGTAGCACCCCTGCCAGGCACAAGTACTGTATCCGTGGCCAGAGACAGTGATCTGTAAAGCCTGGCAGGTACAGTCTGTGGCTGTCCCACAAATACCCGTATATGGCAGCCATATGGTGGAACTGTGTGCATGCAGACACACACACACATAAACAAGACAACTAGAGCTGACACATACCTGCACACATTACATCAACATTGGCCCATACTCTTGGCCCCTCACACACACACACACACACACACACACACACACACACACACACACACACACACACACACACACACACACACAAACATGTCGATTGTATGGCTCACTGTAGGCTTATAGCAAACTAGCAACACACCCTGTGCATATGATGAAACCTGTGTCACCTCTTGTCTTCTGTAACATCGATGCAGGAACAGACTACCAGGGTGCTGATGCACAGGGTGACTTTATAGCAGTATAGCAATGTTAGCATGTTAAAACCAAAGAAACGACTCCAATGCAGGAATCCACCAAAATAGAAATTAAATCATTGACCACAGTGTAGATGCAAACGGCAATGAGGCACAGACCAGAAACTCTTTGCAGGTATAAATAAAAACGATTTATTCCACCAAAAAAGCACACCGACTGAGTGTTTTCACCAGATACACTGGCTTCATCAGAGTCATAGAAAACACACCCAGCATGCTGCTCTTAAATATCATTCAATTATCAATGAATCAATCAATCCGTCAATTAGTCAAGCATTTGATGTCAATTAAAACAACCTTCAAAAACAATCTGTAAAAACATTAAACTTCTAACATTTGTCTATTCTGAAGAATATATCCATGTGTATACTGAACATGGAATAGAATTAATACTATTTTGACAACATACAACTTGACTACATTACATTAAAAACACACTTGGTCAAAACTGTCAACTAATTGTGTTGCAACAATAATAATAGTAACAAAACTATAAAATTATATATATACTAATGATGTTTACTTACAAACTTCATATAATACTGTGTAAATTTTGAAATAATGTATAATCTAAACATTTACCTATGACATCTTACAACCTAAAAATTTTTGAATAATCTAATTGGATAAATGATAAATGTTGAGTAGTTCTACATAGTTTTAGATAAAACTGGCCCTATATTTCAGTAGAGGTTTCAAGGAAATACTCTCATTGATCCCAGGAATTTAGTGGCATTTAATCTAATCTGCCATTCCATTTCACGTAATGCTACATAGTTATTAATGTCACAATGATGATTAGATTGAACCCCAGCTATCAGCAAAAAAAAAAATTTTTAAACTCATAACACCTAAGTGTATAAAAGGTGCATTGTGTTCATCCCTTCTTCTAATAGAACCACAGTGTTCTCTGATTCTTTCCTTCAAACTTCTCGTAGTCATGTCGACGAAATCGTTGCATGACATACAAGTAACTATGTAAACACAATTCTTAGTTTTGCAACTACACAATCCAGGGCAAGCAATGGTGCGCCCATAACCAGTTATAGTAAGGTAGCCCCTACGGCTATATACCTACACCATTTACAACAACCACATTTGCTCATAAAAGAACCTTGTAGCCATTCCCATTCCTTTCCAAAATGTCCTTCAAATTAGGTCCCCTGCTATAAACAATAGCAGGGGTGTCACCCAAAATGACTCTCATATCCCTACTCAAAAAATGTTCCCAAAGACCCCTCAAGCTTGAACATATGTCAGATGAGGCGTCATTGTATTTCAAAATAAATTTGGGACCACACCCAACCATATTGTCCCCAGACAGGTCCTCAGTCATGTTGACATTATACGGCGAAGTAACCTTTGTTTTCAAAATTGGGGTATATTTACTATTCCTCTTTTTATAAACCTCTCGTTTGATTTTAATTAATAAAGCCAATGGATAACCCCTTTCTAGAAATAAACCAATGAGTATGTATATCTCATTTTTAAACGTTGTGTCATCACTAATTAATCTAGATAAATGAACCATTTGGCCCTTCACCAATCCTTTCCTTTAATGCAAAGGGTGACAACTTGCAAAGTGTAACATGGAATTTGCATAACTGGGTTTCCTATAAATATTACTATTGAATCCCACATTGCTTTTGGAAATCTTGATATCCAAATAGTTAGCAAAGTCTTGGCTCCAATTGTAAGTAAATTTAAGGAACCCAGAACTGCTGTTTAAATGTGTCATAAATTCCATAACACTTTGTTCATCCCCCATAAAGAATTAGTAAGTCATCAAGAAATCTATTGTAAAGTAGAATGTTTTCAGTGAAACTAGAATCAAATATATTTCCTTTTTCCCAAGCCAAAAAGACTAAGTTAGCAAACACTGGGGCACAACGGGCCCCCATTGCTACCCCGGTTTGCTGTTTGTATATTTCTCCTTCAAATAATAAAAAATTATTTTCTAAAACAAGTTCCATCAACCCGTGACACATTTCCAATTTTCCCAAGTCAAAACTAGGACTAGACAAAAGACTGTCATAAAATAGATCAAGGCCGGTCTGATGTGGAATTACTGAAAACAAGTTGATGACATCTATTGTCAGGAAACCAAAGTTGTCCATGTCTAAACCATCGACTAAACTCAGTCTCTCAAGACAATGCCACGAATCCTTCAATATCTGTCCTGCATCCAATACAGCTTTCTTACAGTATAGGGCAACATAGGCAGCCAAGGGTTCAGTTTTTGAACCCTTTGCAGAAACAATAGGTTGAAACTGCAGATGTTTTGTTCCCTTGTGTACCTTCGGTATACCAAACAATTTTGGCATTTTGGGAAATTTTACTACAAGATAGTTGTATTCTACCTCATTAATTGCGCCTTGATATAAAGCGTCCAATAGGTACAAATCAATTTTCTGATATGCTAGGTTGACCTCATGCATGGACACCCTATTGTACGTGCTGTCATCACTTAACACTTTCATAATCTGGCATGTATAGTCGATGTTATGCATGATCACCATCCCCCCACCCTTGTCTGGCCTCATACACCTATACTGCCCAGAAGATTTAAAATCGTGAAGTATAGTTCTTTCGTCCTTGGTCAAATTATCACCATACCTAGTCTTTTGTGCACAAATTCTCCTTAGTTCATACTCAGCAATGTTTTCAAAAACAATCAATTCCTTGTTGTTGGGTGGCATAAACGTACTCTTCCTTTTGAGTATAGTATTGTTCTGCCCTTTTTCCTGACCAATTGTAACAGGGCAGGACCCTAAAAAATATAATTTTAAACTTAATTCTCTCACATATAGTTTTAGATTCTTTAATAACTGTGTCAAGTCCATCCTGTAACTAGGTACAAATTTGTCACCCCTACTGAACAATTTAAAATGTGATTCATTTAATGTAAGTTCAGTGTAGTTGTATATGATGAATCCTTTCTCTTTAATTATACTATGCTTCAACCCCCAAAAGATGTCGGTATCTCGTTAACCAATGTTCCAACATGTACATTGGTTTCATACCCGTCAATTCCGGATAACTTAAAAAGTTGCGTGAGGAAATAGCTATACTTGATTCCAGCATTACGGCAGATTTGTTGTTTTTTCAACATCAGAATCAGTTTGAAAAAGTCATCAAAAATGTTGAAATTTTTGTTAAAAAGAATATCATCACAAAAAACAAAAAATTGACTAGAGATTGTGTCGACTATAAAAAAGGGGTTGCTTATCCACCGGGGCATAACGCAACCATTAGGACACACGCTAGGGTTGATTCCTACCTTTCCAATAGGGATGGAATCGACGATTGTGAGGACAATGAGATTTTTTTAGAAGAACCAATGATGCCTCGGAGGTCGGAGAGACTTCAGAACAAAGGGCAGCATTACAACAAATTCCAGCAAACGAGCCCGAGGAGAAAGAGGAGAAACTAATAGCTGAACCTTTTAATTGTGAACATTTTGTTAATTTTGAAGTGTGCAATGACATTGATGCCCTATTCATTTTGGATAGATCGCAAGACTGCATTTTGTGTGACAATTGTGATATAAGGGGGGTTAATGACCATGTTACAACATGTACATCTATTTTTTATTGTAGAAACAGTGTTGTTGATGGTTTTGGAGGCAATGAAAGTACTGCCAACAAAGGATGTTCATACACCCAGGTTAACGTTGATAGTACGGAACTTCCTGAGAATACTATTTTAGTTGATATGTGTCAGGAGGTATCCGGAATTGACGGGTATGAAACCAGTGTACATGTTGGAACATTGGTTAACGAGATACCGACATCTTTTGGGGGGATGAAGCATAGTATAATTAAAGAGAAAGGATTCATCATATACAACTACACTGAACTTACATTAAATGAATCACATTTTAAATTGTTCAGTAGGGGTGACAAATTTGTACCTAGTTACAGGATGGACTTGACACAGTTATTAAAGAATCTAAAACTATATGTGAGAGAATTAAGTTTAAAATTATATTTTTTCGGGTCCTGCCCTGTTACAATTGGTCAGGAAAAAGGGCAGAACAATACTATACTCAAAAGGAAGAGTACGTTTATGCCACCCAACAACAAGGAATTGATTGTTTTTGAAAACATTGCTGAGTATGAACTAAGGAGAATTTGTGCACAAAAGACTAGGTATGGTGATAATTTGACCAAGGACGAAAGAACTATACTTCACGATTTTAAATCTTCTGGGCAGTATAGGTGTATGAGGCCAGACACGGGTGGGGGGATGGTGATCATGCATAACATCGACTATACATGCCAGATTATGAAAGTGTTAAGTGATGACAGCACGTACAATAGGGTGTCCATGCATGAGGTCAACCTAGCATATCAGCAAATTGATTTGTACCTATTGGACGCTTTATATCAAGGCGCAATTAATGAGGTAGAATACAACTATCTTGTAGTAAAATTTCCCAAAATGCCAAAATTTTTTGGTATACCGAAGGTACACAAGGGAACCGAACATCTGCAGTTTCGATCTATTGTTTCTGCAAAGGGTTCAAAAACTGAACCCTTGGCTGCCTATGTTGACCTATACTGTAAGAAAGCTGTATTGGATGCAGGACAGATATTGAAGGATTCGTGGCATTGTCTTGAGAGACTGAGTTTAGTCGATGGTTTAGACATGGACAACTTTGGTTTCCTGACAATAGATGTCATCAACTTGTTTTCAGTAATTCCACATCAGACCGGCCTTTATCTATTTTATGACAGTCTTTTGTCTAGTCCTAGTTTTGACTTGGGAAAATTGGAAATGTGTCATGGGTTGATGGAACTTGTTTTAGAATATAATTTTTTATTATTTGAAGGAGAAATATACAAACAGCAAACCGGGGTAGCAATGGGGGCCCGTTGTGCCCCAGTGTTTGCTAACTTAGTCTTTTTGGCTTGGGAAAAAGGAAATATATTTGATTCTAGTTTCACTGAAAACATTCTACTTTACAATAGATTTCTTGATGACTTACTAATTCTTTGGCGGGGGGATGAACAAAGTGTTATGGAATTTATGACACATTTAAACAGCAGTTCTGGGTTCCTTAAATTTACTTACAATTGGAGCCAAGACTTTGCTAACTATTTGGATATCAAGATTTCCAAAAGCAATGTGGGATTCAATAGTAATATTTATAGGAAACCCAGTTATGCAAATTCCATGTTACACTTTGCAAGCTGTCACCCTTTGCATCAAAGGAAAGGATTGGTGAAGGGCCAAATGGTTCGTTTATCTAGATTAATTAGTGATGACACAACATTTAAAAATGAGATATACATACTCATTGGTTTATTTCTAGAAAGGGGTTATCCATTGGCTTTATTAATTAAAATCAAACGAGAGGTTTATAAAAAGAGGAATAGTAAATATACCCCAATTTTGAAAACAAAGGTTACTTCGCCGTATAATGTCAACATGACTGAGGACCTGTCTGGGGACAATATGGTTGGGTGTGGTCCCAAATTTATTTTGAAATACAATGACGCCTCATCTGACATATGTTCAAGCTTGAGGGGTCTTTGGGAACATTTTTTGAGTAGGGATATGAGAGTCATTTTGGGTGACACCCCTGCTATTGTTTATAGCAGGGGACCTAATTTGAAGGACATTTTGGAAAGGAATGGGAATGGCTACAAGCGTTCTTTTATGAGCAAATGTGGTTGTTGTAAATGGTGTAGGTATATAGCCGTAGGGGCTTACCTTACTATAACTGGTTATGGGCGCACCATTGCTTGCCCTGGATTGTGTAGTTGCAAAACTAAGAATTGTGTTTACATAGCTACTTGTATGTCATGCAACGCATTTTACGTCGACATGACTACGAGAAGTTTGAAGGAAAGAATCAGAGAACACTGTGGTTCTATTAGAAGAAGGGATGAACACAATGCACCTTTTATACACTCCCAGGGGTGTTATGAGTTTAAAAAATTTTTATTTTTTATAGTTGATAGGGTTCAATCTAATCATCATTGTGACATTAATAACTATGTAGCATTACGTGAAATGGAATGGCAGATTAGATTAAATGCCACTAAATTCCCTGGGATCAATGAGAGTATTTCCTTGAAACCTCTACTGAAATATAGGGCCAGTTTTATCTAAAACTATGTAGAACTACTCAACATTTATCCAATTAGATTTATTCAAAAAATTTTTTAGGTTGTAAGATGTCATAGGGTAAATGTTTAGATTATACATTATTTCAAACTACACAGTATTTATGATTATGAAGTTTGTAAGTAAACATCATTAGTATATATATAATTTTATAGTTTTGTTACTATTATTATTGTTGCAACACAATTAGTTGACAGTTTTGACCAAGTGTGTTTTTAATGTAATGTAGTCAAGTTGTATGTTGTCAAAATAGTATTCATTCTATTCCATGTTCAGTATACACATGGATATATTCTTCAGAATAGACAAATGTTAGAAGTTTAATGTTTTTACAGATTGTTTTTGAAGGTTGTTTTAATTGACATCAAATGCTTGACTAATTGACGGATTGATTGATTCATTGATAATTGAATGATATTTAAGAGCAGCATGCTGGGTGTGTTTTCTATGACTCTGATGAAGCCAGTGTATCTGGTGAAAGCGCTCAGTCGGTGTGCTTTTTTGGTGGAATAAATCATTTTTATTTATTCCTGCAAAGAGTTTCTGGTTTGTGCCTCACTGCCGTTTACATCTACACTGTGGTCGATGATTTAATTTCAATGTTAGCATGTTGTCAGCAGTAGAGTGTAATGATATGCTTGAAGGTGTAGCTGAGCAGGCATGATGCATTTAAGCTATGGTTGTCAATGTAGTAATGTTTACACCAGGGTTAGTTCCAATAGTGTATTTTCCGCCCACGTAACACTTGGCTGATGTGTGTAGTATTGGCAGCATGTGTTAGAGGGTGGACAGTATGTGTGGGATATGTGTGGCACAGATTTGCAGGTGTACATCTGTGAACATGGTGGAGGTGCACTGTCTGCATGTACGTGCATAATGGACACATGGGCAGGGTGACATGCCCTGTATTACACAGTAACACTCCATAGTTTCTATTGGTGGCCAGTATGCATTGTACTACACACATTTCGGAACTTGACTACACATGTTTGTATGACATGGTTTGACACTGTGCTGTGGGTGATACTGTTACTATCTGTCATTGTTTTGCATTCTGGTAGTATACATAACTTCGACAGCCTGACCATAACTAATCATTAGATGATGCCTTGACAACTGACACACAGATGTAGGACACACAGTAACATTTGGATCCTTCAGGTACTATACTATGCCAGTAACCAGTGGTATTCACCTGCACCCATTACTGAGACCACTCCTGTTTGGCATATAGCTCTCTTAGGTACAATTAATCACAGTAGGGATATGTCCGTCCACGTCTGGTAATGCATACTGTGGCCTATAATGCATTCTCCAGATGATGCCCACATCCTCCACAAGGGTATCACACAGACAGATCCCTGTGTTCAAACCCATACTGTAAAGCTATAAGCCAACCAAAGCATAGTCATCCACCTTTACGGAACATAGTATCCCCACAGTACCACATAGGTAGTAGCCGCCAACATGAAGATCAGGTACCAATGTGTACATGCAACCAAGTGGCACGTCATCTCTCCTTTGATAATCACATTTCCAAAGGTATTTTTAAATCCCTTGGTGGATCACATAAGCAATAAGGGGTCTGCATGCATATCCACAAAGGTTGTTGTACACCTATAATGAATAGCCATCATTGACAGACTTTGCTGCATTTGAACTGGTCTGACATATACCTCGGCCATAAACCCTCACTCACACAATTCTATAGAAACCGTAATGAGTGTGTGTGACATGGTTGACCTAGGCCAGGGATCACTGCAGTGACTAGCCTTGTCACAAGCATACAGATGTGACCTAAGCTCTGGAAAGCAGCAACACACTCTGGAAAAGATGACAGATGTGTTTTTGGAGAAAGCAGGTTTCCACACATGCAATAATTCAGGTCACATGTACGTATATGTATTTGCAACACAGCTACCTCACATGTGCAATGCACTTAGTGTTGTCATACTGATATGTCATACAGTAGTAAAAGCAAAAGTCACAACACATTGACCAACAGTGTCACACGCATAGAGCACACACACACTCACCAAGTGCAGGATTCAAACCCCTACCTAACTACTTCATGATACTAGAAGAGTATGCATTAACACAACACACTATTCACATTACTGTGAGCATTCTTTTCCACAGGTATATTTGTAGGATAGTGACATCATCAGACCTGACAAAGATTAGTATGCCACTTTTAAAGTGTTTGAGTACTCTCCAAAAAGGTTGCTCCTCTCCAAGGAGCTCACACACAAACAGACACACACTTGTCAAGTGCAGGATTCAAACCCTTATCTAACTGGTTTATGATACTACAGGAGTATGCATTTACATGACGCACTATACACATTACTGTGAGTTTGCTTTTCGGCAGGTATATTTGTAGGATGGTGACATCATCAGACCCGACAAAGATTAGTATACCACTTTTAAGGTGTTTGAGTACTCTCCAAAAAGGTTGCTCCTCTCCACGGAGATCACACACAAACAGACAGACACTAACACACACACTTGTCAAGTGCAGGATTCAAACCCTTACCTAATTGGTTTATGATATTACAGGAGTATGCATTTACGTGGCGTGCTATTCACATCACTGTGAGCTTTTGTTTCCGCAGGTATATTTGTAGGATGGTGACATCTTCAGACCTGACAAAGATTAGTATACCACTTTTAAGGTGTATGAGTACTCTCCAAAAAGGTTGCTCCTCTCCAAGGAGATCACACACAAACAGACACACACACTTGTTAAGTGCAGGATTCCAACCCCTACCTAACTGGTTTATAATACTACAGGTGTATGCACTTACACAGCACACTATACATATTACTGTGAGTTCTATTCTCCACAGGTATATTGTAGGATGGCGACATCATCAGACTTGATCAAGATTAGTATACAACTTTTAAAGTGCTTTACTACTCTCCAGAAGAGTTGCTCTTCTCCAAGGAGATCATACATAAACAGACACGTGCACACTTGTCAAATGCAGGATTCAAACCCCTACTTAACTAGTCTATGATACTACAGGTGTACACATTTACACGACGCGCTACACACATTACTGTGAGTTCTTTTTTCCACAGGTATATTTGTAGGATGGTGACATCATCAGACTAGACAAAGTGGGTTACATGAGGTGACATTGTGTGGGCTACATAGAAGGAATGTCTAAACACTTTGGCCATGTGATCAAAGGAGAGTTTACTATCTAACTGTGTCCCCAAGGCCTTCATGACTTTCTGCGTACATACTGGAGTACCACCTATGTGGTAATTAGTTTGCACTCTGAGCAGTTTCTACTGAACAGGTGGGGTCCCAGGACCAAGACCTGTGGGATGCCATTTGTGACTGGCTTAGAGTCGGACATGGCACCCGCAACTCTGAACATGTGTGTTTGATCTGTGAGCCACTTGGCCACCCATCCTGTGACATAGCTGTTAATGTTCAAGCTGGTAAGCATGTCCATGATGACAGAGTGGGGAATGGTGTAAAAAGTCCTTAGTGAGGTCCAGGGGGGCTGTGTGGACTACTTTCACCTCCATCTATGTCCTTGGTAACTGTTTGAAATAAGTCAACTATGTTTATGAGGCAGGATCTGCCTTTAGCAAGGTGAGGTTGTGTAGAGTCCAGTGTCTGGAGGTCCCAATGTCTCTGTTTATGGGTTCCATGACAATTTGCTCAATAGCTTTGTAGACCAGGCTGAGTAGACATATAGGGCAATGTTTTCCAGGTTCTGTTATGGCACCCCCTTTGTGGAGCTGGATGACTGTTAGTGTATGCCATTCTTTGGGTACATGGCCCGTGGTACGATTGAGTCTGGGCAGTGAATGTAGGTGAGGGTGTAGTTCCTTTTGGGCTTAGTGTAAGACGCAGCCTCGGACACCATCCAGTCCCATTGATGCTGTGTTCTTGGCTTTGGAGAGGGCTGTCTTTACCTGCATGTCCATGAAGTTTGGGGCTCTGCATCCTTCTGTGATGGGCACAGGCCTTTATGGGGGTGATGGGGGGAAGTTTACACTGAACTTGTCCCCCAGGATGTGGGCAGTAAAAGCAGGTTCAGTGTATTTCTTGCCATTTGTCAGTAGCTGGCAGAATATTTGGAAGTTGACACCTACATGTCTGGTATAGCTACCACAGGCTTTGTGGTTGTTATTCTTAAATTCCTTGGCAATTTGTCTTTAGAAACTGTCTTGAATTATTTTATGAGCGATCATTGTTTCTTCCTAATAATGATCAGTGATGCCTTTCCTTTAGTGAAGTTGGCTCTATCAGGTGTTAGTTTCCTCCTTCTGTTGTCTAGCTTATTTATGGGTGATGACCACCAGATTGTTTTTTTGTTTTTGGAGGAGTGCATCTTGGTTTTATTTGTGATGTTTTGATCCATGCATCCCTGTAGATGCTCATAGGATGCACTTGTAAATGATTTGGCAAGTTGACACCTACATGTCTGGTATAGCTTGTAAATGTCTTCACGGTGGTTTCATTGACTGGGTGGGGGTGGGGGGGTGGATGTCCAGTGTGATTACTTTATGATCTGATATTACCAGTGAGGGTTTTGTCTCTGTTGTGGAACACTGGTACCTCATGTTGGTGATGATCATGTCCACTATGGTGTTACCTCTAGTGGGCATGGTGACCAGCTGTTCCAGGGTGTTAGAGTTTTTAAACTCTAGGAGACATTGGGCAAAGGACATTGTACACGAGTAATTCTCCCACTCAGTGTTTGGGTAGTTGTCATCACCCCATATAATGGTGTTTGATAGGACCTTTATATTTTCCACTCTTCTCAGGAATACTGAGTGAGGTTCCTGAGACAAGGTAGGTGATCTGTAGCAGGCTACAATCTGATGAGCAGCTTTGCCCAATGTTATTTGCACTTGCATGGTCTCCAAGGCCTCATGCTGTGCCACTAACCTGAAGGTGTGGGTATCCATAAGGTAAATGGATACACCCCTTCCTTTTGTATTTCACTCGTGGTTTTGGGTCCGAAGGTCAGAGGGATTGTGCGTGTTTTACGTGGAGCATGTCCAACAGCTCTGTGTTTGACATAGCTTTGTATGTTAGGCAGTGAACACATCTGAGTAGGCAATATGCAAGGGAGTACAGATGGAGCATTTTGAGATGGTCTGTGTATGGCATGTATTTCAGGCTGCTAATGCTCTTTGTGAGGTATTGCTGCAGGCTTTCCAGTTGTTGTAGTTGTCTTGTGAGGTACATAGCAAAAGTGGCATTGTACTCTATTATAGTTCTAGTGAGTGATGAGTAGTGGGGAACAATGTCCTCTTCTATTCTGCATGAGACACATTTTGTGATGAGGTGTGCCACATAGCAGGGTTTCCTGACTACTGTGGGGATGTGATTATCACAGTTGTGTCCACTGTCCACCTGTGACCCAAGGTCTCTTATCACACTTTCAGTGTTAAGTATACTACCGCCTATGTTGCAGTTCTTGGCTACAGAGTTTTTTAACAACGGGGATGACAAAGCACCTTTTGGCATTGAGCTAGAGCCCATGGCTTTGACAACAGCCATCTGTCTCAGTGAGGCCCTTTTGTAGGATGTCCACATATTTAGTGTGTACAATTATAGCTCTTAGTTTGCAGTCCTCTGGAAACTTCAGTAGCCACAGACCTTCCATGTTAAAGTTTACTTCAGGGAAGTAGATACTAAACTGGACAAGACACAGGACTGGACCTTGTGGTACTGCACTCATCACTGGTCCAAAGTCATATTTAGAGTCTTCTACTTTCACAGTGTGTGTTCTGTCAGTAGGCCTGTTGGCAACCCATCTTGTGACATAGCAATTTATACCTAGTTTAGTGGGTTTATCGATATTTCCAGAGTGTGGGGTGGTGTTGTAAGCCATGACAGGATCAACATAGGCTGTGTGAACCACCTTACCCTTGTCTACGGTTTTGTTGACTGCTTCAATGTCAGCTATCATGTTTAGGAGACATGATCTGCATTTTACAAACCCAACATGGTTGTGGTCAGGGTTTGGGGATTTCCAATGTAATTTTTTATATGTTGTATGATGATACATTCCATGGCCTTGAAGAGCGGGCTCATCAGGCTAATGGGGCACTAGTTCCTGGGGTCCATAGTGTCTCCACCATTGTGTAGTGGGATAACCATCACTGTGCACCATTCAGCAGGCACAAAGCATGAGTTGAGGCTATGACTGCACATGGTACATCAGTGTGGTGCCTGTTTGTTCTGTGGTTTGTGTGGAACACAGCCTGTGAAGTTATCTGGTCCCATGGCTGCTGTGATACTGGCTTTGGAGAGTGCTTTTTACCTGTGTAGCTGTGATGACAGCAACTTTGCAGTCTTCCATTATAGAGATGTGCACTTTCATGGGTGAGAGGGGGGTAAAGTTAACACTGATCCTATCTGCCAGGATGTTGGCAATATCAGATGAGTCTGTATATTTCGTGCCATTGAGCTGTAACTCAGAACAGATCTGAGTGTAGCCATGACATGGACCTGTCTGTTGGGCAGAGATCTCTTGAGTAGACAGTATGCAACAGAGTACAGATTGGGTTACATTCAGTCTTGTTGCAAGGGGCAACTGTTTGAGGCCAGTAATCCTCTTGTTAGGGTACATCACTGGTCTTTCTGGCTGCTGAACATGCCTAGTCAGATTCATCGCAAGTGTGTTGTGGTACTCTCTGACGGGTCTGATGACTGATGAGTAGTGGGAACTTCCTTTGACCTACATGCACAGACATTGGCAGTTTGTGTGAACACATAGCATGATTTTCTGACAACTTTGTGAATGTGTTTCTGGAAGTAGAGATGTCTATCCACATTTGCCCATAGATCCCTTATTATCACCTCCGTATTTGGCATAAGTGTGCAAGCATGCCCAGTATGACCTTTCAGTATGTTGTTGCCTGACATTTGCTTTGTTTATAAGTGTGTGAGCATGCCCAGTATGACCTTTCAGTGTGATGCTGAATGAAATCCACTGCATTTGTTGGAGTGTGTGAGCACGCCTGGTATAGACATTTATACTATATGTGTATGGAAAATCAAGTTGTATTTTTACAGCAGGCCTCACCTTTGTGTCATAGATCAACAGGGATCATGCTGTGCCTGCAGGGCTTCCATGAGACACTTTGCATAGACTTATCATCATTTCTACATACAGGGGGGACAGCTATTCTTTGTACATTTCTACCCGGGGGCACACTTGATTGTTACTGTGGGTGTACATAGGATGAGGGTTCACCTGACACTTATACACATTTGCTATGCCTGCACTGCTATGTACAGTACACCATTTCAGTCTGTACTGTTGCCTATCATACTGGCTTGAGGCATACTACTGTACTACACTTCTTAGCGTCCAATGCCATGTATATTAGATTGCAACTTCATAGCCTACACAACCCACATCACACCGCCTGGCCTGATGTTCCCTGTCTGCATAGGCCTGTGGGTGAGTTTACCCATATGCCTCTTTAGGGACATGTTACAGCAATTCTTTGTGTCTGCATTAGTGTACACTTGTCCTGCTGTGTCAATGCTACAGAAATGCTATCATGGCTTAGTGGTTCAGTACTGTGATTATAGTGCATAGTATCCTGGGTTCGAGCCCTGTCACTGCTTTTTATTTTCATGCTGGGCAGACCAGACTGCTTAAGGGACAGTAAAGCTAATATGAGCATGTTTACCTGTCTTTGCTCAACTTTGCCCGACCTTGCCCAACATTGCTCAACGTTGCCTGACATTGCGCTAGTTAGCACGGGCAATTTTTTTACATATACTAAATATTGGTAAAAGCTGCTTAGCACTGCTTTATATTGCTTAAAGCATGGCAATCATGCCTCAGGTGTTGCTGCAGGGCTGCTTATGTCAGATGAACATACTACACTCCCTATACATGTTTGGAAACAGGTATTGTCAAGTTAGGCATCCCTTTTATTTTATGTGCGAGTCAGAGAGAGGCATCATTTCCAGGGATCCTACTGAGCCAGTGTATGTGCTATGCATTGCCTCTTTGCCAAGGCCAAGGCATACTGGGCACGCCTCCTTCTGCCTACTGGGGCAGGCTCAGGTTGTTCCTCCTCCGAGTCATGCTGTGCCTGTGCAGGCCTTGGCAATGGTGGGGGGCTGTTTGGCCCTGCCCCATGCTGTTCCTGCTGCAGCTGTTTTCGCAGGATCATATTGTGCAGCATGGCACATACCATGACAATTTGGGTACATGTAGTTGGTGAGTACTGCAAGGCTCTACCAGATGTGTCCAGGTACCAGAACCATGACTTGAGCATCCCAAACACATGCTTGATTACATTTAGTGTTTGTGCATGTGCCTCATTATGGAGTTCTTGTTCAGGTGTGAGTGCATTTCTGATGGGTGTCATCAGCCATGGCTCCAGTGCGTATCCAGCATCCCCCACTAGGTGACCGTCAGGGATGTCCCCATTGGCAAATGTCTGGTACAGCTGCGTCACACACATTCAGTATTATGCCCTGGGCATCACACATGACCTGGCAGTTGATGGAGTGGAAGCTCTTGCGGTTGATGTAGGCCCTACCCGGCTCATCGGCTGGTGCTTTGATGTGTATGTGCGTGCAGTCAATTGCACCCACTACCTCAGTGTATTCCACTATTTGCTGGAAGAGACGCATATTGCTGGCCAATACCTGACAGGAATTGGGTAAATATACATGATCACCGACATGTGCTGACATGGCATTCAGGAACTGGTGCAGTACCCTGGATGCTGATGCCTGTGAAATCCCCATCATATCACCAGTTGGTCTCTGGAAGGTATCTGTTGCTAGTATTCTTAGGCCAACACATACCTTGGTTTCACTGGGATGGGTTCCTCTCTGTTAGTTCTATGTTTGAGGCATGGCCTGCACAGCTCAACAATTTGCTGCAGGAGGTCTCTGTCCACTCTATAGCACTCCACTATCTCCAGCTCATGTAGCCCCTGTTAGGGTACCCTGGGTCTGTACACTCTTCTCCGTCTCCTCTCTGTGGGTTTCTCAGCAGCATTCACAATGGCACCACCTCAGCATCTTGCACATGTTGCCTTATAATAGCAATGGCAGCCCCTAACATATTTTTGTCTCAGTTAAGCTTTTTAAGTTTTCACTTCTCTTTGTAGACTGCAGTGTTGCAGTGTTTCTGAGAAAAAACATGGGGGAATGTTGTTTGCAGAGTTTTAAGTGCTGGGCTGGGTTGGGCTAGTGTACTGCCTGTGTAATTGGCTGATTCTGATTGATTTCACCTGGCAGCTCTGCTAGTTCTCCTTGGTCAACTTCCTACTACTTCTTTTCCTTCCTTTTCCCTTTCTGTTTCCACAGGGAGCAGCGACGCGCAAACAAGCGCAAACTCACGCACACGTGCAAACACAGGCTTACACAGGATTAGGCGGGTGCACATGCATGCACACAGGCTTACATGGGTGCACACCTGCGCACACAGGCTTAGATGGGTTTACAGATGCGCACACGCACACAGCGTAAGCATCTTTGCAAGAAACTTTGGTGATATCCACGGCATACACCTTCGGTTTCTGAGTTTCAGTTAAGACAACTATAGACACGCCTCTTCCATTCCTAAGTCACTTACAGCAAACACATGCCACTCTGCTCCAATAAGCTTACAGTCTTTGATATATACCCCCTCATGATGCCACCTATTTTCTACTCTGTTACTCCCCTAATCCTACTCTTACACTCTAGGGACATGGTTCACATGGCAGGCAAAATTGGGATTCATTATCCTTATCCTCATTTGCATATGATTGCCTAGTAATGATTGGTTACATCTCTCAGACTGAGTTTTCCCCCTTAGCAACCACTACTCAGTAGCCATGTTGTCTTCAGCCTGCCATTCACCTGCATGGCAGATGAATATTTTTAATAAAATGCCTATTTTTGGCTCTTATTTTTTTTTCTGGTTTTTAGAGCGCCACACGTTTGCGTGGCACTGCGCTACTCGTAAACATCGGAGATCAGGAAAAAAAATTTTTTTTATTATTTGGCAACAGATAAAAATGCCAACGGCCTTATATTTGGTCATTGGCATGCTTCCTCAACTGGATGCATCCTTTATTTGGAGCTGTCATAGCTCCGTTTTGCTATCTGCAGAACGGTACTCCGTTACCAACTGAGTACATTTCCGCAAATAACACTACTCTTACTCGGACAGGTTAGTGCTTCCTGGATCACAAATTTACCTCATTTGCATAGCTTTCAGCAGCAAATGAGGTAATTTGCATAACATAACACTGTCCATACAAGGGTAGTTTTAGGAGCTCTCATGCACGCCCCTGCCGGCTGTTCCTGGATCGCTCGGCAGACATATTGGCTGTCTGGAGTCTTACTCTACTCTTAGACTCCGTGCAAGCCTTTGTGAATCCAGCCCCATGTCTTTAAAAAAAATTAATAAAGAATTTAAATATTCTGAATCTGTATGAGATATTAATTTATAGGGTTCCTATTACGTGATCGAACTTCAACAAGTTTGTACCCTATATAGTCAAAACCATATAGTCGAACTTGCTGAAGTTCGAACACATAAAAAAAAAAAAAAAAAAAGATGCAACAGTAAACTAACTGTTGCAAGCAGTTTCAGACTTCATATCCTTCAGAAAATGTATGCTAACACAAATCCTGTTTTTCTAGCAAATTTCTAAGCTTATAAGAGCAATATTTAAAATGTGTCCCTTTTCCTGAGCATTTGTCCCACCAGCATGTTAGGTTTTGTACAGATTTCTTTTGCAACGAGGTTGAGAGGTATGAAAGTATGCTTTGATTAAATTCTTCTAAAACTGAAATAGATACATTTAGTTACTATTATGTGGTTTCCAACACTTTAATGTCAATAGATTTATACACAATACAACTCAAAGGGTTAGGGCTATGAGTCAGAAATATGTCTATATACCCTACTATTATGCCCTTGTATATGCTCTTCCCCTATATATTAGTGCAGTCATATCTTGAAGTCATCTGCTGTATTTATACTTTTATTGTACCCATTATAGGAGAATGCAGCAGTTCTGGGAGGCACTGTAAATGATGTGCAAAACCAATAATTTCAAATATGACAACCTAGAATACAAAACTGGGGAACAGAAGCAATTACAGAGAATGTTAAAACTTGGCATAATACTTTAAAAACATTTTTCAGGGATAATCTGTCCCTTTCATCCACTTCTGTGGCATTTGTTCGCTCATACTCCTGCTACGTAAATATACTAACTGTAAGGGCAGTACCTTTCAGTGCTGTGAATACTGAAGTACCGCAAACTCAGTGTTAGCTTGTATTCATTTTTTTGCTCACATGGCCCTCATAATTACAGACCTTGTGGCCATTCCTGATCAATACTACCTTTTCATTTTATATTTTTCTAGTTTTTGCATTTATTTTATTCACATTTTTAACCTTGAAGTGTATTATCCTCAGACTGTGGCTATGGCACAATGCTTTCATACATATACCTGTCCTTAGATGTATTAAAAGATGGCATTACGTCACCTGTAAATCTTCTATATTCCATTGAGTTTATGAATGAGTCCTCCAGACTGTACATTTCATATTTTACTATATAGATATCATACAGTACTATAAAACTCTTGGAGTGGTCTTATTAAAGCAGTGTAGAAGGAAACTATGACATAGTTGCCCATACTGGATACTAATTTAACAGACCAGCTAATTTATGTGCACTTTACTACAGTTATGTGTGACATGTAAAGGTAATATCCATGATAAGTAACAACAAACATTAATTCCTTAAAAGTACTCCTGACGAGATGCGAACATTTTTATTTTTTAATAAAGGGAACATATTTTATACATTTGCTGATTATGGAATTTTCTGATATAAAATTGTTCACTTAGAATACTCATAATCAAGCCCAGCGTCCTTATTCCAAAAAGCCGGCATATTACCCACTTGGTCAATGCCTTCTTAATGCCAATACCTTCTAATTTCTTAAACCATACTGTGCAATTTATACTTTTATTTAATAGAAACCATAGAACAAGGCAAAGGGTAAGATCACTTTTTAATTCTCTTAGCAGTTTATCGTTTACTTCAACAAAGTCAAATGCTTTAGAAATGTTTTGTGTCACATCTTACTACTCTCTCTGAATTGTCCCTTTCCTCAGATCGTAGATAAAAATATCCCTGGTACTCTTTAAATCATTACTTACAAAAAACAAAACAAAACAAACAAACAAAAAAAAACGTGATATCCACTCCATTTTCTCAATTAATATTTATAGGTTAGTAGGTTCATAGGTTGTTACTAGGCCAATGACCACTAGGCTCCTTAAAGCCCTAGCCATGCATCCCAAACTATTTGAGTCCCAAGTATCATACGGGGGGGGGTGCATGTTAGTAGGCAGGTATATAAGGATTTGTAGGGGGAGATAGAATAATACTTTTCTTATTGACGGCCTCTGAACATAAGGGAGATGAGGGCCAGACTGGGGGTAAATTTATGATTTTCCAGCCAATTCTCAAGGTTTTGTTTAAATAGGATGAGGGATGAGTTTTGCTTTACAAGGATGGGGAGCCTGTTCCATAGAGTAGGGATTCTTTTGAATACAAATCTGTCTCTCCAACATGTTCTGTTTATGTCACAAGTGAAGTTCAGATCCCTGGATCTAGGTTTGTCCAGTGCTGTTTGTTTTGCGCATGTGAAACAGATCCATCAGGACTGAGTCTGAGGAAACCCTGTAATCCAGGCAAAGATGCCTCACATTCTGTTTACCAGGCAAAGATCCCCTTTCAGCAGCCTGTAGGAGACTGAATACAGAAACAGACCCTTTAGGCAATCAGTGTAGGACAAGATATTCATATCCTTAATTCTTCTGGTGTGAAACATTTGTGGGTGTTCCAACTGTTGCAAGTGTCTAGTTAGGCACATGCCAAAGGGGGCACTGTACTCAGTGAAAGGTCTGACAAGTTCTAAGTATAATGGTACTATAACTTCCTTAGACCTGGATGCCATACCCTTACCTATAAGTTGGGTGACATTGAATGGTTTTCTTATTATCTTAGCTACATGTTGATCAAAGGCCAGATTGCTGTCTACATATGTTCATAGGATCATAAGAGTTTATTAGGCTAACGGCCTTAGAGCCTTTTTCAGCCTAGCCATTCATGCCTCAAATTCCTCAATTATCAATACCCATGGGCTGGAAAAGCTTTGGAATATGCCTTTGACCTAGGCCATCTACAAACATTTGCTGTCCATAAGGGCCACGGGCTACAAGCCAGGGGGTGAATTTGTGATTTCCCATCCATTAGTCTAAATTACATTTGAAGGGCAGCTGCGGTGGTGCAGTGGTTAGCATTGCCACCTCACAGCAAGAGGTTCTCTGGTTCAATCCTCAGCTGGGGTGCCTTCTGTGCGGAGTCTGCAAGTCCTCCCTGTGGTCGTGCGGGTTCCCTCCGGGTGCTCCGGTGTCCTCCCACATCCCAAAGACATGCTGTAGGTGGATTGGACACTCTAAATTGGCCCTAGGTGTGAGTTCATGTGTGTGTGCCTTCTGTGGAAGGTTGGGTGTTGGGCTGGCAACTTGACACTGTAAAAATGCCACTGCCAATCATGAGAGGAAAAGGTGATCCGCTGTGGCGACCCCTAACCAGGAAATCCCAAAAGAAGAAGAAGTAGAAGTCTAAATTACATTTGAATAGACTTTGGGAAGAGCTCTGTTTCACATGAATAGGAAGTCTGTTCCTGAGAAAGGGTAATCTCTGAGATACATACCTCTCCCTCCAACATGTTTTGTTTGTGACACAGATGATGTTTAAATCTTTAGATTGGTTAATTCTACTGCTGTTTGTTTTGTGAATGTGTAGCAGATCCATCAGGGCTGGATCAGAGAATGCGTTCTAGATTAGGCATAGATCACCCCTCAGTAGTCTGTAGGAGACCTTACAGGGACAGCAGTGACAGGGCTTTGAGGCAGTCTGCGTAGGACATATTATTTACACCCTGTATTCTTTTAGTGAGGAACCCCTGTTGGCACTCCAGTTGTTGCAGATGCCTGGTAAGGTACATGCCAAAAGTTGCATTGTGCTCGATTATTTGCTTAATGAGGGCTGAGAATAGTGGGACTATGATATCCTTAGATCTGGATACCACACCCTTACTTGTACATTGTGCAACAGAGAAGGATTTTCTCACTATCATGGACATGTGGTGATCAAAGTTCAGATTACTGTCAACCTGAGTTCTTAATTCTCTTACCACTGAGTCTATTCTTAGGAGAGTGTTGTCAATGTTGTAATTTGCAGGTTTAGTCATCTTCTCAAAGGGTATAATTATGCATTTGTTTGCATTGGGGGAATCTATAATAGCTCCCAATTTACAGTAATCTATGAACTTGGTGAGTCAGAGAACACCACCATTAGCTTCAACTTAAGAGAAGTAGATGCGTAATAGGAGTGGGCCTAACATGGCGCTCTGGATACTCCACTGATGATCGGTCTCATGGTGGAGGCAGTTTCACCAATCCTGACTTCATGGGTCCTGTGTGAGAGGCACCTAGCAATCTAACAAGTTATGTAAGGGTTTATGCCTAGCTCAGAGAGCTTGTCAACCATGCCTTAGTGGGGTATTGAATCAAATGCCTTAATCAGATTAAGGTACACAATATGCACTGTTTTACCCTCATCCATTGCCTTAGTGACCCTATCAAAGAAGTCTACCAGGTTAAGTAGGCATGGCCTTTCCTTAACAAAGCTAAATTGGGGTGAGTCCAGTGTCTCTAGGTTGCCAATATCCTTGTTTATTATTTCTGTGATACTTTGTTCCATGGCTTTGCATATTAGGCTTGTAAGACTGATGGGTCTGTGGCTCTCTGGGTTGGAATATGGCCCACCCTTGTTACGGACCTCCATTCACTTGGAACATAGCCCATTTCAAGGCTGTAGTTGAAGAGTGCCTCAAGTGGTCCTGATAGGTCATGTTTTAGACTGTTCAGTAGACAGCCAAGAATGCTGTTGGAGCCCATGCAGGTGGTGTTCTTGACTTTAATGAGTGCTACTGATAGCTGGGGGAAATATGCTGGAGGGGATTTTACTTGATGAAGCTGGGGGGAAGTGGGGAGGCAAAAGCACTAAACAAAATCATTTGCAGCATCATCTCAATTTTTATACATTAACATAAACAGTGTGCTCAACCTTCATCAGAATATACATCCACATTGATGATGCATGCACTTAGTCTCATAGGAAGTGGGACAAACTGAGACTATCCAGTCTTAGTAGACCACAGAGGAAGGATGGCCATTTAAAGGACTGCTTCGAGACAGATCTTAGGTTGCCAACCTGATAATGATGCAGCTCTCATCATTTGTGCACTGCATGAAGAGGGCATAACTCTCCTGGAGTGATTCAGGTTGTTTTATCATCCCCCACCCACCCCACTCACACACACACATGCACACACACACACACACACACACACACACACACACACACACACACACACACACACACTAACACAAGCCACTGCTTAGGCTGTCCGTATAAGAACATCCCCTCAGACAACTCTTGTCCTTAGAGGGGATTAGCCATGAGAGATGAAGAAATAGATACGGCTGGTAGGGTGAGGCTTGACAGTTCATATACAGAAAAAAAAAATGTTAATCCTTTATCAATGAAAATAAATAAAGGCATCATTACTTTATCTCTTTTGTAAAATAGCTTAGCATAGAAGGTTGGGTCATGTAGCAACATTTCTGTCTATGTCTCATAGCAATATGTATGTATGTTTAGCATTGTATACATTTATATTGTAAACTGTAATGCAATCAGTTTATAGAGTTAATTTATTAATTTGTATTGTAACATTAATAATGCAGTGATTCTTTACAAATTAATGTTTTTTGCAATATTTCCGTAGTTATGTCAAAAAATGAACTTTGATTTGTTCTGCATTTATTACTGTTTCTGCATTCTTACTCATGACTAAAAATACTGCTCTCTGCTTAATGTTGTAATGATTTGTAATCGATCAATGTCCTTGCCCTGAAGCTCATGTCCTGGCTTAAAAGGGTCACCGGGGTAGCTTACCTTCCTAGTAAACATACAAGAATAAAATAAAATACGTAAATGAATACTACCACGACTTTCAGAACAGTTGTTTACTTCTCTGGAACTTGCACATCAAGGCTTCAGCTCCTAGTGATTTGATTACATTTGACAGAAAGAAAGAAAAATGCAAGGTTAGCTGTGGTACTACCTTTTAATTATACTCCTAAAGGCACATTCATACAAACAGTGTTCATAAAATCTAATCTGAGCCATTTTCATGGAGGGCTATACTACACAATCAAGGGAGCCATGTAATAAATCTAGGACCACTAATGTGTAGATCTCCGAAAACTTCAGTCTCCAGTTGCCACTCAGTAGTGATAACAAGCACTCATTATATTTCTTTATCACTATTATCAATATTTTATGATAAATGTGTTCCAGATTGAGTCTGAATCTACTGTTGCGCCAGCTTCTCCTGAATATAACACAATAACCTTTTTAGTACTGACCCATAACACATACTGGCACCAGTTTTTCCAATTTTGCAGTCATGTTTGCAATTATAATAACTGTAGTTGCAAAAACGTGATAGAGAAAGAGAAACAATCCAAGAACACTTAATTTCTCCATTGTGACCCATATCTTTCCTACATTTGACATGGTAAACCTTACTTCTCCTTATAATTTCTCAACTCTGGTAAGAATTTCCTTCAATTATACTTATTAGGTAAATATACTACTCATCACTTTATTGCCCCTTCTTTGCTATATTTATATTTGTATTTATAATTGTGGTGCCAAAGAGCCTGACACATCTTTGTATATATTGCACCACAATGGGGGTCCACCGCTTGCCTCTATCTAATCAATATGGCAAATCATCTTACGGACTTTATGACCTAAAACAAGCATCCATTATTGCCAGTTTGACTACTTTCATGGAGAAGTGATCAGCTGCTATTTTCAAGGCAAGTTACACTGGACTAAGAAGCTAGTCACCAGTCATTATTACTTATATTCCCAGAGAATCCTATTTGTAGCACTAAGAAACCATTCTCGTATGATACAAGTAAACCAATAAAATGCCCTCATGCATTTTTCTGAAAATGCTCTTAGAGATCCCATATGTCCTGCAGCAACAATGGAAGCAATAATTCCAAGTAACCCTTTAATGGTTCATACCCCATGCACTGCAAAGGTAGCTTCAGCTACACATCATATCTAAGGCTCACCAACCACAGGTAGTGGATACCATACACATTACTATACAACATGTGGACTCATCCTATCCTCCTTATTATATGCATCCCATAGGCAGTGGGGTACCATACACGTCAATATACAACACGTGGAATTATCCTATCCTCCTTATTATATGCATCCCATAGGCAGTGGGGTACCATACATGTCAATATACAACACGTGGAATCATCCTATCCTTCTTATTATATGCATCCCATAGGCAGTGGGGTACCATACACGTCAATATACAACACGTGGAATCATCCTATCTTTCTCATAATATGCATCCCATAGGCAGTGGGGTACCATACACATCAATATACAACACGTGGAATTATCCTATCCTCCTTATTATATGCATCCCATAGGCAGTGGGGTACCATACACATTACTATACAGCATGTGGAATCATCATGTCGTTCTCATTATATACATCACTGGCAACATATAAGTATGTCCCAATCATTCTCTCTAAGCCAGATTATTTGTTTTTCTACCCATTCTTCCCACATCACGTATCAACACATGCAAATGCATTTTCTCCAAAGATGGAATAACATTTGAAAGACTACAACAGCTAAAAGAGAAAAATCCATTATATCATCAGTCTGATAAACAGCAAAACAACCATTGAACCACTGGGTTCCATGCAAAAGAAAAGCAGAAATCATTCTTGCTTGCATTATGTACACAGCACTTAGCAAATAATTTAACTCCATCCTGTAAGATAAGCATTTAAAAGATTGATGTAACTTTGTTATAGTGAAATACAGTCCCAAAGACTAAATTTCAGACTGTATTATGTATCTTTGAAACAAAAGCAGTTATCCATGCTTATGTCAAAAGCAGTTCAGAAGAGACACATAACATACTACACCAATCTAAGTTACTTAACAATTAAAGAATGTATGTAGCTTTACATGAATAAAATGAAACAACTTACATTCATTTTTAGTTCGGTAAAAGAATGAGAACTGATCTTGGACCACTGACCATCTAGATTTTTGTTGTTTATCTGTGCAGTACTCATCTGTCCCTATGCTATAGATATCCTGCATCACTAAATGGTCAGTGTCATTCACAAAACCACCATAGTTCTTTTCCAGGGTCATACTCACATTCATGGCTCAATGCTTCTTGAATATCAGCATGTATTTTCATCCACATTAAGAAAAAAATACTGAAAAAAGATGAATATAGTATTATTAACTTTAAGTTATATTTATAGGTTCATAGATTAGTACCAAGCTAACTGCCCTTGCAAGCCATTTTAAGCCTAGCCAATTGTCCCTTGTGAGACTCAAATGCTGCACCTTGTGTTTGCAAGGTAAACACCTTAACCATTAGGCCACCCTCCCAACCCCAAATGTGATGTATAAAAATTGGCCATAATATCTACATACATAAATAAAAAAAATACTCTTGGTTTATAGCATTTCAATGCTTCCAAAGCATAGACAAAACATATTCCTTTAAGTGCCAGGATTCATATTGCACCAAAATATGTTGAGGCAACAACACTTGCCTTGGCTAGAAATAACAAACATGCTTCTAATTTTCCAAAACAATTTGTTTGCCAGCCAGGCCAGGCTGTCAACTTTAATTTTCAAAACACTGACATAAACAGTGCAGTGCCATATTTCTGGTACTCTACTTATATATAAGCTTTTTTTTTCCTTCAAGCCCTATCCTCTTTCTTTGTCACTTTAAAACCAAACATTGTTAAATTCGCTTGCAAAGTAGTGAAATGATTCCTCACTACCTTATTCTTCTGTTGCAGTACCAAAATAGTGTTTGCATAGTTACTGAGTTATCTCATCAACTCCATTAACTCCAGTAAATTCTTCTTTCATAAACTCCCCTGAATTACCATTGGGCTTTTTGATATTAGCCAGAACTGCCTGTAATAACACCCCCTACAACCTTGCTACTCTCAGGTACAGCCCAACTTCCTTCAATAACAGTTGTTTTCACTTCAACCCTCCACCATGGGTTTGGCTGATGCTCTCAGAAGATTAGCAGTTCTTGATCGGATTACTTGTATTTTTCCACTTTTCAGCTACTTTCACCACAAATCCTGTGACAAATCCTTAAATATGACACTATCATCTTCTCTAAACAAAAACTTCAGTTTTGTAGTCAATATAGTGCAACTATTAACTGAAGTGACCAGAGAGTAGTGCTTTTTACCATAAAACAAAAAGATCTAATACACCTTAAATTGCAAATTTTGGCATAAAATTTAGCTTGGTCTTTTATAAAGTCTTTAATGGATAAATCTTGTTTATCACTACTGGTTTCCATTCCACTATTTATCATCCACTGTGAATTTAAACCATAATCTTTCATTACCTTACATGTTGCTAGTTAGTTGTTTTTTGCTAACATCTTTTCAAAGTTTTTATTTATAAAATAAATTACTTCTGAATAAAAATAAGTCTCTGTGATGGAAAAAAAAACTCAACTACTAATTAATCTAAATCTTTAAACTCCGATGTTGTTGGTAATTGGGTATTTAAGAAAACACTGTTATTTTTATTCTATCTGCATCACTGAGGCTTTAAAACTTATTTGTCAATTTAAAGTAAATGATTAAGTCCAGACAAAACACTGCTAATAGCAAATACTGACGTCTTTATCATATAGTAGCATTTGGCAGAGTAAATCCAGCATTCTCCTTAAAAAATGCTATAGTAGAGGCATACACAAGATAGTTTTATTATGCAGAGGTCAGTTAAAAATTTGTATTGATGAAGACTGCTTTTGTGGACAATTTTTATTAACATTATATTACAAATTAATATTGAGTGATGCAATTACAGAAAACGTAGGAGTAACTTCTAAAATTTAGTAATTAGTCAAGTAACTTTTTAACTGAGATTGGGTACTTTTAAATTTTATCATAAAAACTTAGACTGATCTGAGCAACTCAATACAACTGAAATATTGTCAGAAGACTGCTTGAAATGTGATTCTTGTGCTATTTTGAATTTATATGCATTCAGTTTAGATTTGACATTATTGTTGATTCTGTAGTCAGTTTTGCTGATACTGTGTCTGCATTTCATGCAGCATTTGATATTCCTTAAAAAGAACAACTAATTATTATGAGCATTCGATATAATGGTACTTTCAATGATACTTAATTTGATTTCAAGATTATCCTGAAACTAGTTTCTTTTGGAAGGGACGATTTAGTTGAAAGAGAACTGAGACAATGTTATCTCAGTGAGGGATTTGTAGGGTTCTCTCACAGGGTGAGGAAGGAATAAGTCTGGAACATTCTGAATTTCCATGACTATGAAAAAATAATAGATAATTCAGTTACAGGCTGACTTGTATAAAATCTAGGTCCTAGGTAATGGTGCTAATCCTTTTCCACAAATCTCACCTTGCCCTAAAGTGAACTTGACTAATTTGAGACTGTCTTAGCCTATTTATAGAAGTGTATATGGAAACTATTTTTGTAACTGATTTTGGATACAGCTTTAGAATACAGAAATACTGAGTAAATTAAATTTATAGCAAACCAGTAGCTGGATAACAGATGTATATTTTAGGGACAGTATTAGTTACATAGATTTTCATATTTACAATGAAATAACTAAATGATATTCTAAATGATCTTGCGAAGCACAATTTCCTGTGTAAATCTTGAGTAGATTATGCTTTAAAATATCTTAACATAGAAAATAGATGTGTTCTTGATGGTACAGTTACTTGGATTTCATAAAAATAGTTAAGAAGTAGGAACTGGTAATCAGTAGTTCATGCCAACACAGTACCACCTCTGCTTGGACAACAATTGCTATGTGGAAGAATGGATAGATACTTAAAGAAAGAAAAAAAGTTTGTGTAATAACTCAAAACTAATGGAACTTTATATTATAATAAGTCAGAATGGAAAAATGGAAAATGTATTTTATCATTTACCATCAAAGGATGCAAATAAGAGACTGGGGAGTGAAAATGAAGTGAGTGTCCAATATAATATATAATTAAGTGATGAATAGCTCCAAAGAAATGGTTCAAGTAAGCTAGAATTTCTCAAAATCAGGGAATAAAATAGAAGTATAGTTGTAAAATAGTAGTGGCACAAAACAAGATGACAATGCATACTTTAAAAAACACCAATGAAAAATAAAAGGCAGAGACTGGTGGTAAATAACTGACATAAAAATTCTCCCTACTAGGATTAGTAACATTTATGATGGCTTACAAAGATTAAAAATCTCAAAAGATTCCCATGAATTCATTCTTATCCATTTGGAGACAAATAATATTTCCAAGAGACACCACGTGAGGTGACCAAAGACATCATAAACGTAATGGAAAATATTCAAGTAAGGAAAATATAATTATAGACCTTTCTGACACTGTGTACAGATAGCCAAGTGATGTTCAAATAAATGAAAAATTGATTGGATAAATAGTTATGTTAGGAAATTACCAGCAATAAGAGGATGGACTTTTGTTTCACAGAAGATTGAGTAATGTTTTCTGTAAAAATGGTATACATTTAACACAAGTAGGAAAGATAATCATAGCCAATAACATTGTAAAATATGTAACTGATGATTCACATGTTCTTACCTTTGAAGTTTTGCAGAAAGGGGTCATATGGGAATAAAATATAAACATTTAGTTTATTAACATTTGCAGTTTAGGGAAAATATATATTTACATAAAAATACACTCATTTCAAATGAGGCAGATATTGCAAAAAGTACTGAACACAGACAAAGGAAACATATTGCCCCTGAGTATTTGAGGATTATGAAATATACTCTTTTCGCAACAATACCAGTAAAGGGCAAATGAGTCTGCAATAGTATTAGTAAACTAAGCTATTAGAGTAACAGAATACAAGTACTTTGAAAGTGATGGTGATAATAATATTGGATGTGTTATTGCATGGTGTAGTGTGCAGAAAAGAACAATGTTAATAACAGGACTGTATCACTTCTAAAATGGACAAATAATGAATTAGGTGAAGTAGTACATTTTCTGTGCATTACTAAGGCAGAAAATGCACACCTATTACATTATCTAAACCTACTGGGAATCACTTGGGATATAATTAAACATACAACTAGGAAAAGAAAATGTTAACAAAGCTTTTGAAAGGAAATCATAAAAAAAAAAAAAAAAAAAAAAAAAAATTCTAGATACCAACAAGGAATAAGAATTGTCACGTAGGTTGAAGTTTTACACCCCTTCACTTTGCTGGTGGAGGATAATATAATAGTAATAGTTAGGATACCAGTCAATAACATATATGTGGATATGAAATATGACAAAGGCACCAGGTCTATATTAAATTATCAGAAAGCAGAAGCTTGGTTTGTAAAAAGAGTGTTACTGAAATGTGACATTTCTTAGAGGATAGCTTAGAATTTGTTTAAGAAAATAACAGCATTCATCAACTGAACTATGAGGATAAATAAGCTCAATGTATTTGTGGAGATGAGATGAAATGTTGATAAAGGAAATAATTCATCTGTCGATGAATGGAATGTATTTTAGAGTAAAGGAAATAAGTACATTAGAAAAGGATATTAAGACTCAAGAGGAAAAAAAGATCAGATAAGTTATATGAAAAAAATATTGTAAAATGTAAAAGACCATAAAAAGCTTATTTAGGTATGTAAGAGTAGTAAACAGAAAACCAGTACATGTGCACTCCCTATCTAATGAAAGTAATATTGTTTTCAGATACAAAGAACATTGTTAAGATGCCTAGGGAGTATTTTAAAACATACTATGGAGACTATAGTTGTACAACTGAAGATAGAACAAGAGTTATAAATAAGACTGTAATAGAAACCATGATAGATGCCATTTTTAAGCTATTGACAGAAGTAAACACAATGAAAGCTATACAGCCATTCAAGGAGTTAAAGATGTTATTGTAATATTCTTAAAATAATATTTGATAACTGCATTAATCAATATGATATTCAAGTGTGATGACAAATAGATACAAATACGCACAGGCCTATTAGTAATTTTTATTGTACAGGAAACATAATGTTAATATTGACACTTACTTAATTATTCAGAGAAATGCAGGAAAAAAAGGAATCACTAATTTTCATCAACATTGTTTTACCAAATGGGTTCTGTTATGATAAGTAACTGATAGTTCTATAACTGTATCAGAGAAGCACTTGATAAACAATTATCTTCCCATGTAGTTTGCATAGATTTAACTGCTACTTTTAACTTTGTTGATCACCAAATACTGACAAGCAAGCTAGGATTTTTTTCTGACATATTATAAGATGGCTGACACAATAGCTTAATAGAAGAGAATGAAAACTGAGTTTTCATGGTATACATGGTGACAAGCAAGACTATGGTAGAGGGGTTCCTTGGCGATTGAGTTTAGGCTCCCATTTGCTTTGTGTAGACATAAGCAATATTCTGGTAACACATAACAAAAAAAAAAAGTTTACTATCAAAATGTCACATGAAAAACATATTCCTGTATGCAGCATTGAAGGAAAGAGTGAAAGTTAAAATATATATAAGGTCACAATGTCGAATCTGCTGAACGAATTCAGCAGATTCGACATTGTCGCTGAGCAAAGCATGTGATGTCCGTATAGGACCTCAGGTAAGTAAAATTCCTACAGCTCACATCACATTTTTGCAGGGGGGCAAGCCCTCTGCAGCCTCCCCATGGGGGGGTTACCCCTGCTAACTATATATTCCAACTCCGAGATCGCACTACAGTGAGGAAAGGGATAAATGTCCCAAACCACATTGTACTGCAATCTCTGTGCAGTACTTCGAGTTCATATCAGTGAATGCACAGTTGCATTTACTAATATGAATTTTGAACATGGAATGTTCAGCAACAATGAAAATCGAACATCCGTCCTTTGATTTTCTGTCTGCAGAGCATCGCCATTTGGCTTTTTGATAGTAAACAGCAAAAAAAAAAATGCATCTGGAAAAAAATAATTGGAAGGTGGTGGTGCTGGGCAGAGTTAAACTAGTGTAGGAAAGAAAAAAACATCATTACTATAACATAATTTACACCATTAACCAGGTGAACACAGTTAAAACATGCAGAATGTGCGACATACACATACCAGTCATATGTGCACTTGAGGACATTAATGTAGACTGACCTAGGAATAGCAATAAAGGACACAATGTTAAGAGAGGTCAACTACAGGATTAACAGCAATAATGGGTATTTAACACATAATATATTCCATAGTACTTACGCTGATGATTTAAAAATAGGGAAATTAATAACAATGATGATTGTTAGATATTATAAAAGCATTAGATAAAATTCTTAAATGGATTAGAGTTAATAAAAATTTATAAATACAATTAAAACCAAATATGTGGTCTAGGTGAAAAGTTACACATTATTATGAGACCTGTAGGAATCAATGGAACATGTTGATTCATATAAGGACTTACACATAGTAGTGGATAAAATGCTTAATTTTAATATGTATATGTGGCACATTCAGTAAAGGAATGTTGTAACACTGCAAGTGTCAAGTAGTTCTTCTCCTACAGAAGTCCACTCATGATCAAATATGTTTATGCATCTCTAATATGCCATCCATCATATAAACAAAAAGGGAAACATTAGAAAGAGCACAGTAAAGATTAACTAAAACTATTCAGGAACTCAAGGCACTTCCTTATAATGAAAGTTACCAACGACAGAACCTTTACTTAGCTGCACATAGAAGAATTGGACAGTTGACATAATAACTGTATAAATAACTGTATACATAGGCTGCTGGATAATGCAGATAGTTGATGTGCTACAAGATACAAAGACACAGATCTGGACAACATCCTTACATTGCATAACGGATATCATCAGACATTTGGCATATATAGCTCATTACAATATTACAAATAATAATGATTTTTCTCATGATCTGTATGTATTACAGAATCTGTATATAATCTGTTTACATGGCAAACATAAATGACATATGTGAGGAATAAAAAAATACACATCTGGCAAAAACTAATGGGAAGATATTGGTGCTAAGCAAAGATGAGCTAGTGTATGGGAAAAACATTACTTTCACATAATTTACACCATTAACCAGGTAAACACAGTTAAAACATACAGAATGTGTGGCATACACATACCATTCATATATGCACTTGAGTACATTGATGCAGACTGACCTAGGAATAGTAATAAAGGATACAGTTTTAAGGGAGGTCAACTACAGGGTTAACAGTAAGGACAGGTATGAAACATACTTAATAGCAAACCACTGACAGACTCCTACTGTGGTAAGGTTGTGGGTTGTACTGTGGATCCTGCACTGGGAAAGTAAAGAGAGGGAAACTAAAGAGAAAGACAGCACAGTCGTGTAGTTATAAAAAAGAATATTAACAGTATCACATATATACTGCAGTAACATGGGCTGCAAATACTCATGTGATGGACATTGTAATTGTACACCAGACAGGCCTGTGTTGACAAATATTGACAAAAATGTTAGGTATTATGTGTGCTACACACTGTTGAAAGCTATGACAATTCTGTTGTAACATACGTGGCCTGTCTCCACTTGAAAATGCATGGCTTGCCCCTCCACTGGATGTACCTGTAGTATACAATGGTAGTGAAAAAACAATATAACAGTAAACTGCAGTGCCATGAAATGAGGTTGAAGCAATAACAAGGTAGTGTTCACAGTAACAGTATAGAGGCACTTACCTGCCAATCCCTGGTTTAGTCCCAAAGTACATGGACCTCTGAATATAAATGCAAACAGCATTATACATGTTGTCTAGACTGCTCTGTCTGTACTTCAGTTGCATTAATAGATGCCATTAGAATTAGTTAATTCTTCTGACCCTGTGTGGATGTGTGTGCACGACTCAACTCTGCTGCTGTATATTAAAAGCAGCAGTACATTAATATGCATGCTACAGCAGTATGCAGTGATTGCCTCAATACACAGTCTTCTAATGAAAATAAATATATAAGTTCATAGGTAGGTACTAGGCTATCTGCCCAAAGGCATTTATAAGCCTAGCCAGAATGTGTTGGCTTTCGCCACCCCCTTAGATTAGTTCCCTGTGCCTCTGTCCAACAGACCCACTGAAGTGATCCCTGGGGTAAACTTTCTGTTTCCCATCCACTCGTCAAGGTTTCTCTTGAAGAGGGTTAGTGAGGAGCTCTGCCTAATGTAGATTGGAATCTTGTTCCAGAAAATGGGAAGTCTCTGGGACAGTAATCTATCCCTCCAGCACATCCTATTTATTGTTGTGGTGAGGTTTAGATCCCTGGAGCATGTGGCTCGAGGGGATATGGTTTTCTTTAGGTGGAGTATGTCCATCATTTCTGGGTTGGACATGGCCTTGTATGTCAGGCAGAGATCACCTCTGAGTAGGTGGTATGCAACCGAGTACAGCTGGAGTTTCTTTATTCGAGCTGCATAGGGCATCTGCTTGAGGCCAGTGATCCTCTTGGTGAGGTACTTCTGTGGTCTTTCCAGTTGTTGCAGGTGTCTTGTAAGGTACATCCCAAATGGGGTATTGCACTCTATGATCAGTCTGATGAGTGATGCATAGAGGGGCCCAATGACCTCTTTCGATCTGGATGCAAACCCTTTTGTGATTAGGAGGGCCACATAGAAGGATTTTCTAACCACTTTGGCAATGTGATTCTCAAAGGAGAGGTTACTATCTACTTGGGTCCCCAGATCCCTTTTTACGTCTTCCGTATTTAGAGGGCTACCACCTATTTGGTAGTTTGTGGGTACTTTGTTTTTTTCTAAAATGGATGACTATGCACTTTTTGGCATTTAGCTTGAGACCATGGTTTTGACACCAGATATCTGTCTCAGTGAGACCATTTTGGAGGATGTCTGTGTCAGCCGGAGAGTCAATTATAGCCCCTAGTTTACAGTCATCTGCAAATGTGGTCAGCCATAGTCCTCCTGTGCTTGCCTGTACCTCTGAGAAGTATATGCCGAACAGGAGGGGTCCTAGGACTGAGCCTTGGGGAATGCCACTTGTAACCGGTTTAGAGTCAGACCTAGCTCCTGCAACTCTTACCATGTGGGTTCTGTCTATGAGCCTGTTGGCAACCCATTTCGAGATGTAGGGGTTTATGTTCAGGCTGGTGAGCTTGTCTGTAATACCTGAGTGGGGAATGGTGTCAAAGGCCTTTGCAAGGTCTAGATAGGCTGTGTGGACCACCTTTCCTTCATCTATAGCCTTGGTAACTGTCTCAAAGAAGTCCATCAGGTTTAGAAGGCATGATCTGTCCTTAACAAAGCCGAACTGGGTAGGGTCCAATGTTTGGAGGTTTCCAATGTCTCTGTTAATGAGATCCATGATGATGTGCTCTATAGCTTTGCAGACCAAGCTAGTCAGGCTTATAGGGTGATAGTTCCCAGGGTCTGTTGTGGCTCCACCTTTGTGGAGTGGAATAACCATTGCTGTGCGCCACTTTGTGGGCATGTAGCCTGTGGAGAGGCTGAGTTTAAACAGTGTGTTTAAATGAGGGGTTAGTTCATCTTTGAGCTCATGTAGGACTCAGCCTGGGACACCATCCGGTCCCATTGATGCTGTGTTTTTGGTTTTGGAGAGGGCTGTTTTAACCTGAGTGCCTGTGATTTCAGGGGCACTACATTCTTCTGGTATAGTTATGGGCCCTTTTGGGGGTGAGAAGGGGGTGAAGTTTGCACTGAATCTGTCTGCCAGGATGTTGGCTATATCGGTCAGTTCAGTGTATTTTGTGCCATTCTGCACTAACTCTGAGCAGATCTGAGAATTGCCACTTAGATTCTTGACATAGCTAAAGAATGCATTGTGGTTATCTTTGGAGTCCATGGCAATTTTTCTTTCGAAGCTGGCCTTGGATAATTTTATGAGGGAATGTAGTTTCTTGCTGATACTGATCAGGGATGTTTCCCTTCTTGGGATTTTACTCTTTTCTGTACTAGTTTCCTCCTTCTATTGTATAGCTTGTTTATGGCAGGGGTCCACCAGACTGGTTTCCTTTTCTTGGAGGAGTGAGTCTTGGTTTTGTTTGGGATAGCACGATCCATGCATTCTTGTAGGTGCCCGTAGAGTGCATTAGTAAAGGATTTTGCAGCTTGGACAGTGTTATCCTTTAGCATGGCGGCATTGAAACTTCCCACCTCCATCTTAAGCAACGTAAAGTTTGCTTTTGAAAAGTTTTTCATGGTGGTTTCTTTGACTGGGGGTGGTGGCGGAATGTGGATATCCAGAGTGATTAGTTTATGGTCAGATCTAACCAGTGAGTGGTTGACCTCTGGTGTGGAACACCGGTCGCCCATGTTGGTGATGACCAGGTCCAATATGCTGTCACCTCTGGTGGGGGTGTTGACCAGTTGATCCAGGGCTTTTGAGTTTTTTAATTCTAGGAAATGTTGGGCTAGGGAGTTTGTACTTGAGTAGTTCTCCCAGTTAATGTTTGGGCAATTGAAATCACCCAATATCAGGATGTTTGGTAGGACCTTTATGTTTCCCAGTGTTTCCAGGAATGTGGAGTGGGGGTCCTGGGACATGGTGGGTGATCTGTAGCAAGTTTTAATTTGAATAGCAGTTTTGCCCATTGTTAGTTGCACGTGGATGATCTCTGAAGCATCGTGCTGTGCCACTAACCTGGAGGTGTGGTTATCCTTGATGAATATGGATACACCCCCACCTTTTGTATTTCGGTCCGGGTTGTTTTGGCAGAAATGTATGGTATGAGTTGTAGCCTGGTAGTGCTGGGGTGCTCTCTGGAGCCTTAAACCAGGTTTATGTTACTGCACATATATCGATTTTCTCCATACTGAGGAGTGCCGCGAGTGCGTGCATTTTGAGGTTTAGACTTCTGGCATTGAGTAGAATTACCCTCAGTTTTTTGTTACTTGTGCTATTTACGGTGGTGGGTTTGTCTTTTGAGCCTTGCCTAAAAAAGGCACTATGGGGCTGGCAAGAGCTTTGGCCAGTATTCAAAAGCCTAAGGGTGACAGGTGCAAGCCATCTCTAGCGAAACAGCGTGGCTTGTCAAGCATGCCATCCCAGGCTGACGGACTCTGGATCCCCTTTGAATGACACCAGAAGCTTAGCCAATTGTTGAAATTGATCATTTTTCTCTATACTGTGGCCGGCAGGATGCTACTCAGGGTCAGAGTCATACCGGCCTGGGCTACATGATCAGAGAGCTCCTTCATGTCTCTTTTCATGTAGTACAGGGAGGTATGGCTCAGGTCATTCACACCAACATGGACAATGACAGAGTCATATTTGTACTTGTTCTGGGGTGGCCTGAGTGCTTGTGTTATGTGATGGATCCTGGCACCCGACAGGCAGCTAATACTAACCTTTTCTTTGTTCAGCCTAGTGAGTGGGACGTCAGTGTACTTGACTATAGAGTCACCTATTACTAGTGTGTTGGGTATGTTATTTTGCCTTAAGGCTGTGGTTGCATGGCACACTGGTCTTGTGAAGTATGTGTTTCATGGTTTGTGCTGGGGGGGTGGAGATTGCTTGGATGTCTGCTTTGAAGGTCTCTGTTGCTTCTGCAGATTTTTATTTAGAGCCTCCGAGTATGTTTTCGTGTATTCATGTGTGTTTTTTGCCGGTGCTGGTTTCATAGGTCTATTTGAGACTGGTGGTGTGATGCAAGTAATTCCCTTCTCCTCTTGACTGCCTGGTCCAGTCTTGGGTTGAGAGAGCTTATCCTCCAGTTTAGCTGTATAATTGCATCTCTCGCATGTATTAGTGTATGGTGGAAGGAGGAGAAGGTTATCTGTGTACATGAGGCAATTGTAACATTGCCTCAAAATGCCCAGATTCACCAGTTGGACTGGAGAGTACACCTGAAACTGCCCTTTGGATATGCCTGGATAGGTACAGTGAACTGTTTTACTGATTGGCTGGTAAGGTCGAATAGAGAGCTTTGTCCTTCTCTACAGTATAGGGGGGTTTAGTGCTAAGGTTTATTAGTGCTTGCTATGAGTTTTGAGAAAGTGCCGGTATGAGAAGTGAATGGTTTGAGTGCTTAAGTTGAAAGTTTGTCTAGTTCCAAGGGAAAAATTGAAGAGTAGACTTTGTGGAGCTGGGAATAGTTATACCCTAGCTAACCGGCACTGCCCGGCATGCAAAATTGTGCAAATGCGGGTTTTATAGCAGGGAAATGAAAGAGAGAGAAATTAGCTCAAATTGGCCAATAAACTACTAATTTCTGGGCTGAAACCACTCCTCCAGGGACAGAAAGGCTGCTCAAAGCTCCCTCTCTCACAGTGAACAGAGAAACTTCCTTCTATCCAAGTAAGGTAACTTGTAACACAGCCCTGAATTCAGCACTAACCTGAAAACTGGACTATAGATGTTCATCCTGGAACTCTAGCTTCAATCCCACCACCAGGAATACATCATTCCCCCTCTTGCTGTATTCCGTGAGGCCAGAAATACTGTGATATCATCAGAGGGGTCAGTGGTAGTCCTTCAACAGTGACATCCCTCAGTCTCGCATAACATGTCACTCTGTTAGCTACATGAAGGATCATGTCACAGTAGTGTCATCTACAGGCTTCATGGGATTGGTTGTGGCCTCCAACTACATTGATCATGTTTGTTAAAGTCCAACCAGATTTCCAAGCAGTCCCCAAGCAGTATTACCTGAATGGCCTAGGTCTCTCCTTCCATGTTGGCAGAGAGCATCGATTATGATGCCATTTTCCTGGGGGGATAAGTTGGCCACCTGAAAGACATTGATACACACATAATAATATTCATGTTTGAGTGCATTTATGCATTTCATTCTGTGAACAGAATATGTCAACATAAACAACATGCATTCCAATGCATTGAAAATATCTGTAAAACAGTATATGTGCTAAATACTAATGTGATGTGAGTTATTACAAGTAACAACAATGCCTTTATAGATACCATTGGTAAAAATCAACATAACTTGCAATATCTTTACAATTTTTGAGTGGGATTAGAACCCCTGACAAGACATATACTTTTCATGGATGTCCAAAGGCAACAGTATCATGCCATATGAGCTCACATGCATGTCAAGTTCAAATGTTATAACAAATAACAATATGAAGAACTTGCAGACAACAGGGGTAAACCTTACAATCTGTAGCTATACCACAGACAGTACGGATCCTTAGTATAATGAGCCAGTACTGATAATACCTTTGTTAAGAATCATCACTGAAGAAATATCTGTAACAACAACAGCACATTTGTAACAGTTTTGTGAGGGGACATGAATTAAAAATTATTTTTATTTATTTTATTTTATTAAGAAATATCTGTAATATCATCATCACATACTAGCTACGGATAGTACTGGAATTCATACTGTTGCTTAGTTACACAACATAGTGCAAGGAATTATGTGTAAGAACTGTGGATGATACATACTGCTTTTACTGTATTTGTGTTTCTTCCTGCTTTATTTTGCATTTGCATCATCTTAAAAGTACTCAATTGTATTTATTACTGCTTGGTGTAACTCATTCTAAGCCTTTTAGTTTAAACACTTGGGCTTCAGACCAGTTGTTTTACATTAAGAGGGTTTGTGGTCTGCACTGTAGTGGCAGAACAGGCAGCTTACATCCTTCTGAGTTGGGAACTGCTGATCGAAGGCTCAGTGTCGGTAATTCTAAAAGTGTATTAATTCTGGTTTAAGCACTTGGGCTTTCAGGCCAGTTATTATACATTAACAGGGTTCGTGGTCTGCACTCTTGTGGAAGGAGAGGCTGGACTCTGGCCTTCTGAGCTGGGAATTTCTGGTTAAAGGCTTATAGTGCATGCATATCTGAACTGCTTCTTACTGAAATTGGTACACCTTGTTTGCTGTAGCATAGACTAGATCCAGGCCTGCTGAATCTAGCTTTGTTTGTATAACTTGAGCACTAATCCAGGCATTCTTTAAAGTATTCAATTGTATTTATTACTGCTTGGTAGTAACTTGATTAAAGTGTAGCTATCATTCTAAGTCTTTTGGATTAAGCACTTGGGCTTCAGACCAGTTGTTTTACATTAGTAAGGTTTGTGGCATGCACTGTGGTGGCAGGATAGGTAGCTTACATCCTTCTAAGTTGGGAACTGCTGATTGAGAGCTCAGTGTCTGTTATTCTAAAAGTGTATTAGTTCTGGTTTAAGCACTTGGGCTTCAGGCCAGTTATTTTACATTAAGAAGGTTCGTGGTCTGCACTCTTGTGGGAGGAGATGCTGGACTCTGCCCTTCTGAGCTAGGAATTTCTGGTTAAAGGTTTATAGTGCCTGCATATTTGAACTGTTTCTTACTGAAATTGGTACATCTTGTTTGTTGTAGCATAGACTAGATCCAGGCCTGCTGAATCTAGCTTTGTTTGTATGATTGTTGTTTGTTTGCTTGTTATTTCCCTGGAATGCTAATTCCACCTAAAATGTGGCTTTTCAGCGCTTCTGTGGATCCGTAGTGATATCTGCATTGCTTACTGTACTTATTTCCTTGTTTCACTTGAAAGAAAGTTACTGTTTGTCGTTTTTGCATTTAAGCTACCTGTAACACATTGCACTTAAGTTACCTGGCACTTGATCACTAAGCAATTATATAAGTCAGCACTAAAAAGTTAAAAGCACTACACCCTCACAAACACCCCTTGAGTACCTTGTTCCCCATTGGCCCTTGTTTTCAATTATAAAGGAATTCCCAATACTATTCTAGCATGTCCAAAGGTCAGTTGTCAATCTCCTCTCCGGTCCAGCTGGTGAATCTGAGAATCTTGAGGCAATGTTACAACTGCCTCATGTACACAGAAAACCCTCTCCTCCACCCAACAAATTCCAACACATGTGAGAGATGCAACCGTATAGCCAAACTGGAGGCTTAGCTCTCTCAACTCAGTACTGGCATAACCAGTCAGGAGGAGAAGGAAACCACACTCGCTACAATTCCAGTCTCACATAGACCTACCACGACAGCAAACCAAACACATAATCACACAAAAACATACTTGGAGGCTCTAAATAAAGATCTGCCTAAGCAGCAGAGACCTCCAAAGCAGACACCCAAGCAACCGTTACCCCAAAACAAAACACGTGCAACACATATCTCACAAAGCCAGTGTGCCGAACAGTCACAGCCCTTAAGGCTAAACAACACACCTGATACACTTGGAATAGGTGACTCTATCGTCAGGCACACTGACATCCCGCTCACCAGGCTGAACAAGGAGAAGGTCACGGTGAGCAGCCTGTTGGGCGCTAGGATCCGCCACATAACACAAGCACTCAGGTCACTCCAAGGCAAGTACAAATATGACTCAGTCATTGTCCATGCTGGTGTGAATGACCTGAGACGTACCTCCCTGGACTACATGAAAAGAGACATAGAGGAGCTCTCTGAGCATGTAGCCCAGGCCGGTATGACCCTGACCTTGAGTAGCATCTTACTCTCACCAAGAATGATGCCACAATATGAAGACAAGATGATCAATTTCAACAATTGGCTTAACTATTGGTGTCATTCAAAGGAGATCCAATGCCTGTCAGCCTGGGATGATATGCTTGAAAAGCCACAATGCTTTGCTAAGGACGGCTTGCACCTGTCACCCCTGGGCTTTTGGATATTGGCAAAGGCTCTTTCTACCCCCATAGTGCCTTTTTTAGGCAAGGCTCAAAAGACAAACCCGCCTCCATAGGTATCACAAGGGATAAGAAACTAAGAGTAATGCTACTCAACGCCAAAAGTCTAAACCTCAATATGCATGCACTCGAAACTCTCCTTAGCATGGAGAACATTGATATCTGTGCAGTAACAGAAACCTGGTTCAGGGCTCCCGAGAGCATCCCAGCACTACCAGGTTATACATCATACCATGCTTTTCGGCCCCAAAACTTGGACCGAACTACAAAAGGAGGGGGAGTATCAATATTCATCAAAGATACCCACACCTCCAGGTTGGTGGCACAGCACGAAGCATCAGAGACTATCCATGTGCAACTAACAGTGGGTAAAACTGCCTTCCAGTTTATAGCCTGCTGCAACTACCCTCCCAAACCCAGGAACCCCACTCGGCCTTCCTGAGAATACTGGTTTCTCCAAACACCATTATATTGGGTGACTTCAACTACCCAAACATAGACTGGGAGCATTACTCTAGCTCCAACACCCTAGCCCAAAGGTTCCTAGAATTCATAAACTCAAATGCTATGGAACAACTTGTTACCACTCCCACAAGAGGGGAAAACATACTGGACCTGATCATCACCAACATGGGGACTCTATGCTCCAGAATAGAAGTGTATCCCTCACTGGTAAGATCAAACCATAAACTAATCCAACTGGATATTCACATCCTGACTCCACCCCCTGCTCAGAAAACCACAGTGAAAAACTTCAGGAAAGTAAATAATGTGGGAAGAAATAGCCAGGGAATTGTTATGGCTAGGCTTGTATAGGCCCTAGGGCTGATAGCCTAGTACCAACCTATGAACCTATGAACCTATGAAAGCAGATTTCACACTCCTCAAAACCGAGGTGGAATCCTTCAAAGCCCCCGAGTCTGTGGAAAATACGGCCCAGACCACAGAATCCTTTATAAACGCATTCTATGAACACCTTCAGGAGTGCATGGATCATGCAAGCCCAAATAAAACCAAGACCCAGTACTCCAAAGGCAGACGTCCTATCTGGTGGACCCCAGCCATAAACAAACTATACAATAGAAGGAGGAAGCTACTACATGATAGAGCAAAATCCCAAAAAGGGAAGGCATATCTGATCAGTATTAGCAAAAAACTACGAGCACTCATAAAATCGTCTAAGGCCAGCTTCAAGAGAAAAATTGCACAGGACACTAAGGATAATCACAAGGCTTTCTTTAGTTATGTTAGGAACCTGGGTGGGAATTCCCAGATATGCTCAGAATTAGTCCAAAATGACAAAAAATACACCGAGTCCACAGACATTGCCAACATCCTAGCTGACAGGTTCAGTGCAAACTTCTCCCCCACCCTCCCCACCAAAAGAGCAAATATCTATCCCAGCAGAGTACTGCCCCCTGACATCTCAGATGCTCAGGTAAGAGCCGCCCTCTCCAAAGCAAAAAACACAGCATCAATGGATCCAGATGGTGTCCTGGGCTTCGTCCTGCATGAACTCCAAGAAGAGCTAAACCCAAACATAAAACTACTGTTCAATCTCAGCCTTACTACAGGATATGTACCCAAAGAGTGGCGTACAGCAACAGTGGTCCCTCTCCACAAAGGTGGTGCCTCAATGGACCCTGGAAACTATCGCCCCATAAGCCTGACTAGCTTGGTCTGCAAAGCTATGGAAAGGATCATCATGGACCTCATAAATAAAGATATTGGGGACCTATAGACACTGGATCCTACCCAGTTCGGCTTTGTTAAGGGCAGATCCTGCCTCTTAAACCTGGTCAGCTTCTTTGAAACCGTCACCAAGGCCATTGACGAAGGGAAGGTGGTCCACACAGCCTACCTGGACCTCGCAAAAGCCTTCGATACAATACCCCACTTGGGCATTATAGATAAGCTCACCAGCTTAAATATAAACCCCTATGTCACTAGATGGGTTGCAAAATGGCTCAAGGACAGAACCCACATGGTTAGAATTGCTGGAGCCATGTCAGACTCCAAACCAGTTACAAGTGGCATCCCACAAGGCTCAGTCCTGGAACCTCTCTTGTTTGGTATATATTCCTCGGAGGTACAGGCCAACACGGATGGACTGTGGCTGACCAAGTTTGCAGATGACTGCAAACCGGGCACCATAATCGACTCTCCAGCCAACACAAGCATCCTCCAAAAGGGCCTCATAGAAACAGACAACTGGTGCCAGAGCCATGGCCTCAAGCTAAACGCCAAAAAGTGTATAGTCATCCTCTTTGGCAAAAACAAAGTGCCCACAAATTACCACATAGGTGGTAATCCATTAAGTACAGAAGAAGTAATTAGGGACCTGGGGACCCAAGTTGATAGCAATCTCTCATTTGACAACCTCGTGGCCAAAGTGGTTAGAAAAACATTTTATATAGCCCACCTAATCATGAAGGGATTCACATCTAGATCAGGGGAGGTCATCGTGCCTCTTTACTCATCCCTCATCAGGCCCATAATTGAGTACAATGCCCCTTTTGGGATGTACCTTACCAAACACCTGCAGCAACTGGAAAGACCCCAAAGTACCTCACCAAGAGGATCAAAGGGCTCAAACAGATGCCATATGCTGCCCGGTTAAAGAAACTCCAGCTCTACTCAGTGGCATACCGCCTGCTCAGAGGCAATCTGTGCCTGACATATAAAGCCATGTCCAACCCGGAATTAAGGGACATGCTACACCTCAAAAAATCCAAATCCCATCGAGCTATGCGCTCGAGAGACTTGAACCTCAGCACTGAAATAAATAGGACATGCTGGAAGGACAGATTCATAACCCAGAGGCTCCCTTCACTCTGGAATAAAATCCCAGTCCAGGTTAGACAGAGTCCCTCATTGACTCTCTTCAAGAGGAATCTTGATGAGTGGATGGGAGATCGTAGGTTTACCCCGGGTATTACTTCTGTGTCACTGTTAGACAGAGGCACAGTATACTAACCTCGAAAAAGGGCATAGCAAAATTAATTTAAAATGGGTGGCGAAAGCCAAACATACTCTGGCTAGGCTTATAAATGCCCTAGGGCAGATAGCCTAGTATGAACCTATGAACCTATGAACCTATAAATCAGCCCTAATATACTAGTAACATATGCAATGGAAGCCTGTCTGTACAACTGCATATGGAACCGAAATAAATTATTTAGAACAACACCTGTATGCATAAAGTTCACGACAACATCACTCCAGTAACTTATAACAACTTCTGTTAAAGATAAAATTTTGAGTAAATATCAATTTAAACAAGTACCTTTTGAAATGACTAACTTTAAGAGATTTACTAATCACCAAAACAGAAATGTTACCAATTGCCAATTATCTCTCACTCAGAATCAAAGAATCAAACTGCACCTTGTATGCACCAACTTTTAAGAATCATTTGTGCCATACATAATTAATGAGGCTTATTAAACTTTGTGTTTTTGAAATCACATTTGTGCACATCCATGTAAATGATCCTTTATGTGCCAAAATATCATGTAAACACCTAGTAGGTATTGATAAATAGTACCATGTGTGGCACATGCCGGTTATCTTCCAATAATCTGATAAAATGGCATCACTGCCACTTTCAAATACTGATTTTGATACATTTACTGTTCATACCATTACTATCTGTGAACTGAGTGGTACCTCAGTGAGCATTTCTCTGTATCTGTTTTTTCCAGACCTCTTTAACTTGAGAATCAAGGAGGCTGAGATGTGTCCATGCACCCAACTGGACCAATGAGGAGATGACAGAGTCTTCTGAGGATGACAATGACAATGATAATGACAAGGAACCTGGACCCACCCCTGCCACTGCCATCCTGCCTGCACCCTGGAAGAGATGTCAACATGACCAGGATGGAGACAATTATTGGGAGGAAATTCAGAAGGTCATGACCAATGTGTTCCAAACACAGATGAGAGACATGGGGTCCTTCTTTGAGGATATGGCACAGGCTGTACGGGACCCCCATCAGCCTGGTCCCTCCAGTTCGTAAGTATTGTCTGTGTGCTCCACTTGTACTATGCTGCTAACATTCTGATTGCCATGTTGACAGCATAACAAAAGTGGAGCACACAGACAATACTGCAATAATGGTGATTGCTATTTCATTGACTGGACTGTATATGTACTCTTGTGCATGCATACCATGTATCTGTCTTGCTTATGTGTTATTGTCATGTGGCATTTACTTTGGTTTCAGTGTGTGGATGACACACATTAACACATTAAACTTTCAACACACACTCAACTGTCCATGCACTGTGGCAGTTACTTTGCAGATACTGCTGTAAGAGGTACCCTGTAAACATGTGTGTTACTTGGTTGATTGACAGACAATATATCTTGTCCATACTCCATCACTAACAATGAGATATGCCTTCTATTTTTGTTTGCCATATCAGCTATATGCAACATACAGACATATCATTCCACATGTTATTTGGATGACAGTTTTCATGATATCTCACTGTCATGATGTGGTGTTTTGTCATGGTTTGGCAATACCAATACCATGTAGGATTATATACAGGGATAGCCTGTCTATATGAGTCCTCCTTTTCCGACTGCATAAAACAGCAATGTATCAAGCTGTGTGTAATGCAACAAATATCACATTCTTTCACAGTACATAGTGCACCTTTAATACTGTGATGCTCCACTGTGCACTGGGCTATTCTGTATTTTTTTTGTCACACATTCACATATTATGATGTCATCAACACGTTTTGTACTGATATCGGTGTAATATGTCAGATTTCATAAGCTTTACGGAATCTTGCCAAAAAATGTTTATGCATGCATTTAGTTATAGATTTGTCTGTTTTGTTAGTTAGTTAGTTAGTTAGAGCAAGTATGTGGCCCAGACCACTGGGGTCCCTTTTCAGCCATGACATTGTTGTTACAATAACAAAAAAAGTTAAATAAATACTAATATATGGTTATGGTTAACCACCAACTTCTCATAAATATACTCAAAAACCTATCACTTAATGCACTGGCTATACAATGGTTTAAATCCTACTTAAACAATAGGCAACAGGCTGTTTTGTGGGAGAACAACTTATCTCCCCATCACCCCATTGCTCGGTGTCCCCCAAGGCTCAATATTAGGACCTCTCCTATTTTCTCTTTTTATCAATGACCTACATTCTGCAATACCTCAAGCTACCTGTATACAATATGCAGATGATTCCACATTAATTTGCTCAGCCACCTCTCCATCAGACCTTCAGAACCTCACCCAAAATGTGTTTAACACAGTTGAGAAATGGCTTCTACACTGCTGCCTCATCTTGAAACCCAAAAAAACAAAACTCCTACTATTCACTCACACCCACAGGGCCTCCCCTCTTAACATCATTTCACACAATGGTACTATCATATCTCCTGATTCAATGACAAAACTACTAGGGGTACTAATTGATATTAACCTTAACTTTGATACTCACATTAACTATAAAAACTGTCAATAAAAAACTTGGCTCCCTCTATAGAATCAAACCCTTTCTGACCCCACTAGCAAGGGCTACTATTGCTCACACCCACTTAATCTCTGCCCTCCTCTATGTCTCCCCTATATATACTAACCTGTCTAGAAACAACCAGAACAAGCTGGCTATCTCCTACAATAATATTGCAGGATTTGCAACAGGATCCACATTCAGAACCCATTACTGTTTTAATTTTGAACAAATAGGATGGCTAGAGTTGCCAAACTTACTACTATTTAACCAGTTCATAGTTGCCCATAAAATCCTGTATCGGCCTACCAATACTCAAATTCTCTCCAACCTTATCACCCCCTATAACAACCTTAAGCTCATCTAATAAAATATTAATACAAATGGGTAAAACCAACAATATGGCTCCTGACTCCTTGTTCTCTAATATTGTGGGCAAAACCTGGAACTCACTCCCTGGTGACCTGACCTCTATATACTCAACAACCCTATTTAAAAACAAACTGAAATCTACCTTGAATCGCATTGGTTATGTCCATGTGCAAACCCAAACTAATTTACCCCAATTATCACAAGACACCTGTCACTTCTTATGTATATACTAGTTGCTTTCTACAAAACATAAAGAAAATGGACTTTTTGAACTTACCTATTGTTGTAAGTAAAAATTATGTAAGCAGCAATGTACTGAAGAGAAAATAATAGCTAGTATATGTTATGCACCCACATCTGTAAAAAATGTCATGTAAAAAAAATGCTTATATATGTATTGTATCTGCATCTGTAACAACTGTCATTTTATGTGTATTTTACTGAGTTTTTGAGGAGCTTTTCTCCCCAGGCCTCTGCTGAAAATGGACATATATCCAGCTGGACTAGCCCGGTCAACAAATGTAAACTAAAATAAATAAATAATAAATAATAGCAAATAGCATTATTACAATGCAGGCCAACAAGGAATTTTATGTTGGAAACAGACTTCTAGCAGTAATTAACACTATTATACCAAAAACAGCAACAACAAAAGTAGCAAAAACAGTGTCGACACAAATTTACTTACTATTCCACCGTGATACGCCTTACTGCAACTCCATTATCATTTTACTGCCACTACACCAGAAACTAAATGAGGAATGCTGAATTAAGCAAACTGATAATTTTACAAAGTAGTACAAAGTTTTTTAAATGTTGTTCTGTTCTTCCCTAAAATTCCATAAAATATCATTTTTCCAGTATTCAAAATAGCACAGATTTCAAAATATTATGTCATTTTGCCAGAAAATGGATCGCCAAAGGAAAGAAGACATCAGTGCATAATCGGTGAAAGTGATTTCATAATGGACACTAAAACAAGACCGAGCAATTATTTATTCAGAGTAGGATAATTGCAGACTCCATGCATGCTCACCAGATTCCAAGACACAATGGGTGTGGCCAATGCAATTTAATTGTGACAGAAGACTTCACTGACAACGTTCGGAAAGCACTTGGTAGTGACCATATGTGCTTACTTTTAATCCTACTTTATTCTACTTTATTCTACAAATTCTTAAGGAATCTTATGGATTCCACAAACATAACATAAATGAAAAAGATGCAACTGGCATTTAATGCACTAGACCAGGCTGGGGTACTTCAAGCCATAACACAGAACGATCTGCAAATGCATCCCAGAAAGTAGATAGCAATGTGCTGAGCCAGGCTGCAGTTAAGCCAGGTCTCTGAAAAGGAAATAATAAATACAAGTTAGACAGAGAGATGGCGCATTCTTTGTGTAGAATGTGTGCACCTCACATGTATGCTCACAGTCTGTGGGGTAACCCAGTACTGGTAGAAACAAAAGTGTGCCTGGCTCTAGGTATACTAGCCACTGAAACGTTTAAGTGACATATGACAGATGCAGTAGGAGTGTCCCAGACAGCTGCCAGTCACATTCTCACACAGTTCCTGGAAGTAATGTGCACCACTATCGATGAATACATCCACTTCCCATGAAGAGCCATGGTGCGTAAAACTGTCATGCAACAATTCTATGTCATTGCTAACTTGCCACATATCCTTGGAGCAACTGACTGTGTCCATATCCCAGTCAAACCCAAGTGGCACCTGATACAGGATGTTACACCAGTAGAAAGAGATGGTCATCCCTTAATTGTCAGGTGGTGTGCTTTGCAGACAGCCTCATTACTAATACCATGGCAGCACACCTCAGTAGTGTGCATGATGCAGCAGTTTGGAGGGAGAGTACTCTGGGAACTGCATTCCAACATGGTCAGATACTGAAGGAGATGCTACTAGGAAAGTACATGACTACCACTATACAGAAAGCAGTAGCCAGAAATTGCAACAGAAAACAAGATGACATCTCCCTAAAAGCAGGGGACTGTAGTTATCCACTGGAGTCCTGTCTTTTGATGCCATTCAGTGCCCCATCAACAGCAGCTGAGGATGTACACAACAGAACATACCACAACCTGAAACACCACTGAGCATGTGTTAGATATGCTGAAATCAAAATTCAAACATCTGGACACATATGTGGGGTGCACTCCAATATACAGCTGAAAATGAATCACAGATGGTCACTGTGTGTGCCATGCTGCATAAAATGATAACATCAAAACATGGTGGTCTACCAGCTGCACATGTGGGTGAACTATGACAAGAGCCCCGGATGTCAGATGTGTAGCTATCAGAGCCATCTTAGGATGATCAGGAGGACACAATGGTGAGAACAACAGGAGTGGGTGAAGGAGAATGCGGCCATATGTCCTACCTCAGGCAACATGACAGAATCTGATGCACACCTTAGAGTAATGATAAGCCACAGATGCAGATGTACACATACTAAACAGTGATGTTCACATAGTGTTGCCCAACAATAGCAGCATAGAGCATGACTAATGGAAAGAAACCCTTAGTTGTTCACATTGAACATCACACATAACAGAAGCATCTGATTTACCTGTAATATCTTAATTGCACAACATAGCAAGGAACACATCCAACTATCTACACAGGGAACATCTCCAAATTAATTCTCTGTCTGCAAGGTGCATCAACAAAGAGGACCATACTGGCATATGTGAGCCATGCAGGAGGTATGCACAACAGAAGGTGTTGTTGCACATGTATATATCATCATAAAGATAACTAACATGTAAAGGTAGCTGCACAATAGTCAGTACCACAATATATCTACAACCATGCAGTGTATGGGGCTGTATCAGCACAAACATAACCTAAAGGCAGGGGTCATACACTAACAATGATTCATCATACATAAGATAGTAATGTGTGACAGTATTGTACAATATACTATATAGCATACAGCATCATGGTAATGGCAAACGTATCAAGGACCAGCCAAACTGGAACATACCACAAACAAGTTTTGCATCACAAGTCTGACATGGAATATCACACACAAGGCAGTATTATGATGCACAGGTTATTGCTCCAATATGAGATATTTAGAGGTAAGAATACATTTAATCGTGCAGAGCATCAAAGACAGTCAGTACACATCAGCCATGGAACATGCAGCAATGTCTGGGATACAGCTACATAAGTATATATGTGCGCAGAATAAAGTAGATATGGGAGGGCACACATGGGAAGAATAGCTCAGCAAGAGGATAGCAAAGGAAAACTTGTCCACAGAAGTACATTCAGTGTTGAGGGTGAGGCATGTGCAGTAGCATATTAAAATGCCATAAGTGACACAGGTATGTATACAGAGATATACACGTGCACGTGAATACCTGACAACAAGGAAATGTGTTATGTAGCAATCAATACTGGATGGCTAAGGTAACATGCTGTTAGCCATGAAAATACTCTCGATATGTCAACTAGCAAGAGAAGAAAATATGGAAGCATGGAAATTGTCACATTGAGCATTGCTGTCATCAATATCGGAAATAACATATAATATAAACAACTATGTACCACATATCACAACTTGAAAGTAGTCACTTAAGTCAGAAAATGATTAGAGTAACCCCGTGGCATCAGACATTAAATAAACTACCCAGAGATGGATTAGTCAGCAGTAAGCACAGCCACAGGGTCAGAATGGCATAACAAGACATTGGTTCAACTGCCAATGTTACTCTAAAGCAGTTTAGGGCACCCATGCTGATGGCTCACTCCATGGTCCTGGTTCCCCCTGCCAAGTCTGGCAACACTCGTCCCATGGTGCTGTATTGAGGAACCAGATGTGGTGACACTAGTATTTTGGAATATAGTGTGGGTAGGAGCAGTAGTGTGATATGTCTGTCGGGGCATGACTGCTGGGTTCACAGTTGTTAGCTAAACAGCAGATATACATGCAGATTGCAGGATAGACAGTGTTATCTGAGGGCCATGTATGGGTCTAATGACAGAGTTGTCTGCATCTCTCTGGTGTAGGTAATTTCAGTACAGTTATATTGCACAACAACAGTCTTAGTAGGCTGTGTGAAGTATGCATTAATATATCGGTATAACAGATAATCCTGCATATGGTATACACTAGTAGTCAGTATAGTTGTGGATAACTTTAGAATGTGTGACATACACATATAAACTTTAAAGATTAAAATGTATTATTCTTCTATGTAAATTAATATTAGTATGACAGATATTCATGGAATACATTTGATAGACAATGCACCACCTTAACACACATGCTTGCTACATACATATATGATACTGTAGGTGTTAAGGTATGGAATATGTCTGTGCAACTAATGGTTTATGTCTTCATCTTTCTTGCCTGTGTAGAATATGAATTCCAGAAGATATTTGGGCTGTGGACTAATGTACAAGTAAGAGTTAGGTGTGTGCGTGTGTGTATGTTTAAGTGTTTAAGAGGTGTGGGTGTGTAAGAAATAGGTAGGGGTATGTGAATGTAAGAAGTAGGTAGATAGGTAGGGGCATGTATGCACGTTTGTAAGAAGTAGGTAAGTAAAGGTAGGTGTGAGTGTGTGTGTGTGTGTGTGTGTGTGTGTGTGTGTGTGTGTGTGTGTGTGTGTGTGTGTAAGAAGTAGGCCAGTCTGTGTGTGTGTGTGTGTGTGTGTGTGTGTGTGTGTGTGTGTGTGTGTGTGTGTGTGTGTGTGTGTGTGCGTGTGTGCGTGTGCATGTGTGTAAGAGAGGGAGGCAGCGGTGTGTGTGTGTGTGTGTGTGTGTGTGTGTGTGTGTGTGTGTGTGTAAGTAATAGGGGGTAAGAGTGTATGTAAGGGGGGTTCATACCTTGCAATTATCCAGATTTTTGCCTCATATTTTTGGTTTGTTTCTCATAAAATTGTGTTTATCTGCCAAATAATTGAGGACTGAAGTCAGAAAATAATGACAGACATTTGAGTTTTGGACTTGAGATCCTCAGAAAATTCATACTAATGCAAACCTTGTTCTGTCCACTTTCCTAGGAGGTAGGGGGTGTATGTGTGTCAATCCTCTCAACTGTACAGGATTTTCACAGAATGTCCAGATTTTTGCCTTATATTTTTGGTCTGTTCCTCATAAAAATTCAGTTGTTTTTTTTTTTGGACAAATCCCTGGGATGAGCTAAGGATTAACATTATTAAATAATATGTTAGGGATGTCAGCATTTCACTTCACACACTGACTAGGATTTATTACTTACATTGTGATGTTAAACGTGTATAGCATTTTATCAAATTCACATGGCAGCACTTCTAATTTACTTATTCTTCTCATAATATCATATGCATACACATATTCATGTATGCACATCTCCATATAAAATGGCAGACACGTGTACACCTACACATATAGGTATAGCTAATGATCTATACACATCTGTCTATGTACTCATATGTACCTATTTTTTTGATTCATGCATATGTATATACAGGAAGTTTGCAACCTTGAGTTATCATTGATAATATACATTTTATTTATTATGAAATAAAGGCACACTAAGTTCAGCATACAATACATGTGTGCATTTGTAGGTCTTTGTCCACATATTTCAGATGTATGAGTTCACTTATGCAATTTCATCTTAGACAGGTAAACTTATTAGTGTGTGTAATGCTTTATGTACATATTAATAGATGTAATGTGTTTGACTTCTATTAGTTCAAGCAATCATAACAAATGCTGAATAGCTAGGCAGGTAGGGTTATTGTTTGTAGTACAAACATAGGTGAAATTCTCACGTCCTCCAGTTTATCATTGGTTATCCTCATGTGTGCACAGTTGTGCAATTAAATATGCAAAACATTATGCTGCATTATATGGGACTTCTTGCAAATAATAATAGGTCAATCTTTCACTGTTCTTTTATTTTACATATTGGCATTACTAAAATAATACAAGCCATCTCTTGCTGTAATAACTTGTTCGTTTTTCTGTTTGCGGTTGCTGAAGATCATGCCGTAATCAAATGCATGCACAGGCTTGAGAAGCAGTGGAAGGAGAGAGGTCGGTGTTATTATATTATTCTAGTCTGTAAGTTTAAAAGAGTATTCCTATGACATCCAAACATGCACATGTTATGGCTGACTTCCTGCACTGCATCTGTGTGATACATGTAACATATAGTGATTTATTGTGAATAACATTAATGTGCACATCATTGTATGTGGTTCTTGGTGCATTACATGGTGCACATAGCCTTCCTGCTCTGTTGAATGGGTGTCTGTAGGCTCACAGTCTGTGGTTTTGGCAGACCTTTATTGACAATGATGTATAACTGTACTATGATTGTTTGTCTGACACTCCTTACATGCTCTTGTCTGTTATTAGTGTGCCACAAGCCATTTATTGTCTTTCTGAGGTGTTGCATTGTATATTTATTATCATCAATACATTTTTTGTATGTGCAAGTGCATATGTAAGTATAATACAAAACTCAGTAACAGTGATGTTGTTAAGGGTAAGCTATGCATGTGTCATATATATAATTTCTAGCTATTACATGCTGTTGCTGTGCTTGTCACAGTGTAAAGTTGTTCAAAAATATTCAAATTCCATTCTGATTAAATTATGTTGTAATGTTTCCCATAACCATACTGCATTGTTCATCTCATTTGCATATATAGTTGCACTGTATCATTGATGGCTATTTTAGTTAAAGTATGTCAACTTGAAACATAAGTTGCACATAATACTGATTTTTAGTGTCATGTTTAATGTTATATTGACACCTCAACATAAATGCGTGAGACACACATTGAATAAAGACTAAGGACAATATTGCGAAAGGGGGTTCTCAAAGTGTGAGTGATTTATGTTGGTGTAAGATTTATATGATGGGTTATATTCCAGGTGATCTGCTGTTAGTATAAGTGGTCACTTACACTGGAGAAAGATTTTTTTTTGAGTTTTGCCTATGTCAGTGCTTATCACCTAATATAATAGACTGGTATGAATACTTGCCTTTTAAACTACTGCTATATATGCATGTCTGCTATTCACCTGTGTGTCTTGAATACATACATAATGCTGTGGAGCAAAAAATGCTCAAGTAACAACAGAACTATGCTTGATAAACTGTATGTCATGAAATATACCTGAGTAACTTAATGAAAACATATGATGGGCACTCTTACTCAGTCATGGCCTTCTATTTATGTTATAAATATATGAATATTAGGATATTTAGAACTATACATTCTAAATACATTACACTTATTGGCATTACACCTTTGTATCTTTTGTTATATAAAATATAAATAAACCTTATGGGCCTGATCTAGTGATCATTACAGTGGCACTACAGATGTACTAGCCTGTCATGTAACTTGGGGAAACATACCACATTTCCTGTCTAATATGTTTTGAAGTTTTTACTTGCATATCATGCAGTCTCTTTATAGTTATAATGATGCACATCTGACATGACAGTACTAATTAGTTGTCGCAAATCTCTGCTGGTAAGACTGATTGTGTTACGTGACACATTTCATTACATACTGTGAAGCAGCAGAAAAATGTGACACTTTAGGAAGACTTGCATGTGTATTATGGTAAAGTAGCTTTCACTGTTGTGAGAAAGACCTCCTTTCTAGGTCCTTCATAATGTTTCAATAATATTTATTGTGCATTGTATAATCTCTAGTTTGTTATACTAGATATATATATATATATATATATATATATATATGCATATGACTAATGGCAGATTTTGTAACAGAACTGCCATAGCAACACAACATACAGTATCTTACTATGTACATGATGTCTGTTTATATACATAAATAATGAATATGTATTTTAACTGGCATATGCATTTATCTGCATGCGTTATCACTGATTGTGCTTTATTCTTGACTGTGATATACATTATACACTATTCTTTTAATTTATTATGTATTAAATATATGCCTGACTTCAAATAAGGTGTTATATTTGGATATGGTCAGACCATAGTGTAACATCACATACATAACAGTTAAAACATGTAGACTGTGTACTTTATGTCAGCGTTTTCAATTATTCTTTTCTTTTTTAAACGTTAATGCCTATTATGTATGTATAATGTTGTTCATGTTTTGAAATGTCACACAATGTTGGACTCATGCCACTTCACCAATTGAACAATGATGGATTGGAACCATGACAGAGATGACAACGATGATAACAATGACAGCTCAGACCTGCATGTGCCACTGTTCCTATGGATCAGCATTCAAGACATCCACCCATACACCAGACTGATGGGCTGGGATATAATGACTGATGTGTTCCAGACACATATAAGTAACCTTTTTAGGGACATAGCATGATCAGTGAAGAAATCCTTATGGGAGATCATTAGGGAGAACTTTCATGATGTTTGACCGCAAAAGTGTGGTCCCTTGGGGAGATAAGTATTGTATGTGTGATCTACTTATGTAATGCTGCCACCATGTTGTGTTCAATATTCCATTTTGTACAGCACAGGCACAACTGTGGACATGTCCCATACTGCTGTCATGCTTTTTGTGCCTATGTTATGATGACCACTGCACATATCGGGTCATATGTGGCTTTATCTTAGTGCTGCATTATGATGCACAGTAGCAAATGACACATGTACTGCCATTATTATTTACATGATCATCGCATGCTATTATTGATGCATACATTACTCTATATGGGCTAGGGTGCTACTCCTTCAATGTGTGTGTGTGTGTGTGTGTGTATGTGTGTGTGTGTGGGGGGGTGTACTCATATGCATGCAGTGCAGCATGATATTGTTATGTCAGAAGCACTCTGGCCCTTTATGTGACATATATTACTGTCACAGTTAGCATAATGTAAATGGGACACAATTTTCATGCTTGTGTTGGTCACATATATACGTGGAAGGGATGACAGCAACTTACATACTACATTATTCCCATTTTTCTCACATAAAATGGTGATGTCAGTCAAGAATGTTTATATGCTTATGTAATCCATGTGTATATATTGGACCTATTTGTGTGTTGCTTTATGCTGTCATAATTTTTCTGTATAGAAAAAAATATGTGTCCTTGACTATGTACCTTATTGACATTGTTGAGTCATGCTGTCCCACTTGCACAATGACCATGCATGTGCTGTGTACTGGTAATTATTGTGACATGTAAACACAGTTTAATACTACTATTGTTTTAGAGTACTGTGATATTTACATCTGCATATGTATCTTCCACATAATGCATTGACCTTCAATGGTCCCTTACTAAATATATCAGAGCATATGCAATCTATAGTATCATTCCTAAAAACCTTTCTTGTCCGTATCTTTCTAATGACAATAACCAGACTTTTGGACATAGTTTATATTAAGATGTGTAATGCATTTGTCATACATATGTACTAATTTACATGGCTGCACGTGTATGGCCCTAATATGTCTGACACACAACCACCCTTGTAATATGTACCTTGGTATGTGCAGTTATTTTATTTTGTTGTGCTATGCTTATGCACACAAGGCTGCCCTTTGATTAGTCTTAGAAATGTACTGCGAAATTTATATCAATGATGGTGAGTGTGCCACCTGTTGTATTATGTTTGCCCGGCAGTATATATAGATATGTAATATGCAAACCTACTTTTGTTTTGTATTTATGCCATTTGCTGTTTGTGTTGCATATTATTGTGTGTGTGTCATGTGCACAGACATGTTTATAGTCATCCCCAATGCACTATGCATATGTATCAAACATTGACTATTTGCTTCAATGTACCTTGCAAGGACTTGCAGTCCATCCCATGTTGTGAACACATGCATGTGCAATGTATTTCTTTAGGTAAGTTTTTTTACCTTTATTCTCTGCCTGCTTTCTCTTGCTAGCATTTCCTCACTAATGTGGACCTATGTTGTCTGTCTCCTTTCCTCCTTATATCTTTGGCCTTTATGTTTCACATACACATGGCACATGTATGTATTTATGCTCACCTTCCTGTAATGTATCATCATTGTAATGTAGTTGTACTGGTACAATATAATCTTGGCCACCATGTTGGGTATCCTACACATGAAAGCCATATGTAGAAACGGTGGTGGTAACTGAGTAGATTCCATCAATGTTTATGTTGTACTTGTGTGTTGTGCATTATACATACATTAGTATGCTTCCTTCCCATGCACAGGCTTGAATCCCTTAGCCTTTATTATTCATATATGTATAACCATTATCTTCATATTCCATGTCATTGGTGTGAGTATGTGTGATGAGCCTTTTTTCTGTTTGGCTAATATACTGTCATTGAATGTCACACATCTGCATTGTATACCTGAACACCCATCTGTGTTGTTTCAGGCATGGAATATGTTCTTTGTAAAACAGATGTAAATTTCTCCAGTGTTGGTGATGTATATATTTACTGGTTTATTACACAGACATATTTCTCTTTTGCTGCAGTTTCACAGTTTTTGCTTCTTGCATGCAAGCTTGGTGGTTCAGGTTTACTCCTGGATTTGATCATCCTTGCTGTTGCTTGGCTGATGTCCATTGTATACTGCAATGACAGCACTCTCCAATTAGTGTTCTCTGATGTGCACATACTATTGGTCATACTCATTTTGATATGACTGTCACACAGTTTGCAACATTTCAGCACTGCTGTGTGCATTAGTACATACGTATTTTTGAGATGCACCATGGATGGTATGTATCCCTACCCTGTTTGTCATTTTTCCTTCACCCATGTTGTACAGTCCATATATGTGATTTGTGTCTACCTTGTTTATCCTTTATATGTATTACTAACCTTTGTCCGCTATGTCTTGTGATATTTTTATATGTTTGTATCTGCATTTCCCCCCACCTTCTTTTTCTGCATCTTTTCCTTCCATTCTCCAAAAAATGGGGCCTATTCCCACCAAAAAAAAAAAAAAAAAAAGTCCATGCCCCTCTGCCTCTCAGCTTATAATCTATCCAGTCACTCTCAGTCAAACATTACATGGCTCAGTAAAATATTTCCTTCTTTTAAACCTTATTCCTCTTCCAAAATGTCATCCTGCATGTATTGCTTCTGCAATTCCCATTGTTTTTGTCTACGTAATTTGTTCCTACCCATTTCTAGTTGTTTTATCTCTGTTACTATATTCACTACTTCTAGTAAAGTTGGTTTAGAATTTGATTCATTATGAATTCTGAAGTTTAACTGCAGTGGTGGTGCTGCAGTAGCACTGTCGCCTCACAGTAAGACATTGTCCTGTTCGATTTTCAGCTAGAGCATCTTCTGTGTTGAGACATTTGAAGGTTGTGCGTCAGGGCCGGCAACTCGGCACGTAAAAATCTACTGCCAATCATTAGTGGACCAGAGTTCTGCTGTGGTGACCCCTAAGTGGGAAAAGCCAAAAGACACAACATGAATTCTGGTTTATGTTGCAAATCTAATAATATGGATTCGTTAACAGATTGTAAAAGTCACATGACTTATCAATATATATATATATATATATATATATATATATATATATATATATATATATATATATATATATATATATATATATATATATATATATATATATATATATATATATATATATATATATATATATATATATATATATAAATGCATAATTCTTTATTGATTAGAAAATTAATTATTGACAAGTCTAAAAATTGTAAAAATGCAAAAATGTCATATCTTTGAAGAAAAATGAAAGTCCATAAACATTAATTTTGGGACTGCAAAACAGTGCACAGAAGGAAACATCTTCTTACTGTACTTTTTGGTGACCACTCACCCTACACACTTTAAATATTTGGTATTGTGATTTTCTGAGCCTTACAGGAGTAAAATAAAATAAGCTTATCTAGCTTATCCAGTCTCTATCTAAATTAATTGGTCCTTATCAGAAAGCTATGTTTCCATACTGTGGAAAATATCCTACATCATTCCCCTCCATAAAAGTGGCTCCTCCACTAAACTTTCCAATTACCGCCTCATAGCTATACTTTCTCCACTTTCCAAGATAATTGAGAAATGCATCCATTCTCAAGTCTTAGACTACCTCTTAGCTAATAACCTCCTCTCCAGCACCCAGCATGGCTTCAGGCCATAC